>NW_027264757.1:0-10482 GCF_036320965.1 Panulirus ornatus
ATCGCGGGATGTGAAATACAGAAGGGTGAAAGGATTGTTGTACAAGGAATAGAGTGAATAGGATGACGTGGTTTTACGGGGTCGACATGCTGTAATGGATTGAACCGTGCTTGTGAAGCTATCCTGGGGTAAATCATGGAAAGTTTTGTGGGGCCTGGATGTGGGAAATGGAACTGTGGTTTCTTTGCATTATAAATGACAGTACACGACTGAGCGTGAACGGATTGTGGGCCTCTTGTTTTTCTTTTCCTAGGCTACTTTCGCATGGCATTGCAGGGGGGAAGGGGGTGCCATTTCATGTGTGTGGGGTAGTGATAGGAATGGATAAAGGCAGCAAATATGAATATTTACTATTTATCTATTTAATTTTGCTTTGTCGCTGTCTCGCGTTAGCGAGGGTAGCGCAAGGAAACAGACGAAAGAATGGCCCAACCACCACAAACAATGTGGTATCATTTACACATCCACCACACGCAAATATACATACTATACATCTCAATGTATACATATATATATATCATATATATATTACACACACAGACCATATACATATACCACATGTACATAATTCATACTGTCTGCCTATTATTCATTCTATTTTTGTTTTTCCATCACACCCTGCCACTAATTGAAATAACAACCCCCTACCCCTGCATGTGCGCGAGGTAGTGCCAGGAAAAGCAACCAAGGCCAATTCGTTCACACTCAGTTCTAGCTGTCATGTAATAAGTGCATCGAAAAACCAAAGCTCTTCTGTTTCCCCTGTTAGAAAGTTACATGTGTATATATACATGTGTATATATATGTAATGGCTGTATATGGTATATGTATGTCTAGTTGAAATGTATAGGTATGTATTGTGCTTCTGCGGGTGTTTATGTATTATACATGTGTATGTGGGTGGGTTGAGCATTCTTTCATATGTTTCCTAGCCAATACCTCCCTAAACGGAAGAAAGCAACAAAGTATAAGGTTAAATGAGAGTGGGGTGAGAGAGTATCATAAAAATTTTGGGAGAGTAAAAAAAAAAAGGTTTTGGAAGGAGGTAAATAAAGTGTGTAAGATCAACAAATGGGTCCATCGGTGAACTTGAAGGGGACAAAGGAGTGGTAATAACAAGTAGTTGGTGAAGTAGTGGGGGAGATGGATGTGTATTTTGATGGTTTGTTGAATGTGTTTGATGATAGAGTGGCAGATGTAGTAGGGTGTTTTGGTCGAGATGGTGTGTTAAAGTGAGAAGGTCAGGGAGAATGCTTTGGTAAAACAGAAGATGACGGTAGTAAAAGTTTAGTGGAAGATGAAAAGCCGGGCAAAGTGGCGGGTTTGGATGGTATTGCAGTGGAAATTATCACTGAAAGAGGGTGACTGTTTGTTTGGGAATAGTTGAGGATATTCCATGTCTGAATGGTTCATGGTTGAAGTTAACTGAGGATGGCAGAATGCATGCATAGTGCCATTGTACAAAGGCAAGGGGATGAAGGTGAGTGCTCAAATTACAGAGGTATAAGTCTGTTGAGTACTCTGGGAAATTATATGGGAGGGGCATTGATTGAGGGGTAAAAGGCATGTACCAAAGCATCAGATTGGGGGAGGAGCAGTATGCGTTTTCAGAAGTTTTTTTTGTTAGGTAGAAGGATGTGTGGATCAGGTGTTTGCTTGAAGAATGTATGTGAGAAATACTTAGAAAAGCGAATGGATTTGTATGTAGCATTTATGGATCTGGAGGAAGGCCATATGATAGGGTCGACAGATGCTCTGTGGAATGTATTAAGAGTATATGGTATTGTGGGAGGTAAGTTGCTAGAAGCAGTGAAAAGTTTTTATTGAGATGTAGGCATGTGTAGTGTAGGAGAGATGGAATTGATTGGTTCCCAGAGAATCGTCGGTTATGTGCACGGGTTCTTTTGTGTGATGTCTCCATGGTTGTTTAATTTGCTCTAATGGAATGGGGTTGTTAGGAAGGTTGATGCAAGAGTTTTGGATGAGAGGGGCAAGGTATGCAATCTGTTGTGGTGGGGGGATGAGAGGGATTGGGAAGTGAATCAGTTGTTGTTCGCTGGATGTACAGTGCTGGTGGCCGTTTTGAGTGAGAAAAGAAAGAAAAAACTGCAGAAGTTGGTCACTGAGTTTGGTTAATGTAGTGTGTGAAAGAAGAAGGTCTGAGAGGTAAATGTGATAAGAGCAAGGTTATTAGGTCCAGTAAGTGTGGGAAAGTCAATTGGGATGTAAGTTTGAATGGTGGACCAAACTGGAACCATGGACGAGGAGTGAGTCACAGGGTGGGGGAAGAGGGGGAAAGGTTCTAGGAGCGTCTGAAGAATTGTGTGTCAGGCAAAACGTTATCTTGGAGAGCAAAACAAGGTATGTTTGAAGGAATAATGGTTCCAACAATGTTATATGGTTGCAGGTGTGGGATTTAGATAGGGTTGTGTGGAGGAGGATGGATGTGTTGGAAATGAGATGTTTTGAGGACAAATGTGGTGTGAGATGGTTTGATTGAGTAAGTAATGAAAGGGTAAGAGATGTGTGGTAATAAAAAGAGTGTTGGTTGAGAGAGCAGACGAGGGTGTATTGGAAATGTTTTGTTCACAGGAAAGATGAGGTGAGGAAAGATTGACAAGCGGATATATGTGCTCAGGTGGAGGGATACGAGAAGTGGAGACCAAATTTGAGGTGGAAGTATGGAGTGAAAGAGATGTGAGTGATTGGGGCTTCACATACAGGAGGGTGAAAGGCGTGCAAGGAATAGAGTGAAATCGGAACGAGTGTGAGTATACCAGGGTCGATATCTGTAAATGGATTAACCAGGCATGTGAAGCGTCTGGGTAAAACACTGAACGTTTTATGGGGATGGATGTGGAAAGGGAGCTGTGGTTGCATTGCATTACGCATGAACCAGATTAAAGACTAAGTCTGAATCGAATATGCCTTTGATTTTGTTTTTTTTTTTTTTGTCTTTTCCTAGCGTTACCTCAGCATGCATGTGGGGGAGAGGAGGTGGCAGGTGGTGGTTGGGAATAGGATGAAGGCAGCAAGTATGATATAAATTGTATATATGTTATATGTAAAGGTGAAGAGTGGTTTGAGAATGTCTTGGGAGTAAAGTCAGGGGTTAGTGAGAGGACAAGACTCAAGGGAAGGAGAAGCATTACTTCTAAAACTGGGGAGTGGGGGGAGTATGTGATAGGACGTAAGGAAGGTAAACTCTAGATTGAAAAGGGTTTAAAACTGGAAAGTGGATGGAGAGAGATGGGTGATTATTGGTGCATATGACCTGGGCTTGAGAAGATCAGGAGAGGCAAGTGTTTTGGAGCCAGCAGAGAGAGTGTGTCAGTGTTTTGATGTTACAAGACGGGTTATAGTGATGGGTTGGTTTGAATGCAAAGTGATAATGTGGGCAGTTGAGGGGAATAATAGGGTACATGGAGTGTTCAGTATTGTTAATCGAAATGGTGAAAAGGCTTTGTAGATTTATGATGCTGAATTGAAAAAAGACCGAGTGTGATTGTGAATAAATGGTTAAAAAGACGAGAATACATAAAGTATACGTAGGTATAGTAGATGGCCAGAGTGCATTATTGGATTAAGTGATAAATTGGGTATGTTCGCAAAGAGAGACTTTGGATGTTAATGGTGCTGAGAGGTGCAACTGTAGGGATGCTCGATCATTATCTTGCGGAGGAGAAGGTGAAGTGTTGGTGACGGTTTTCAGGAAAGAAGAGAGAATGTTGGGGTTTAAAGAGAGTGGTGTGAGTAAGTGAGCTTGGTATGTGACTTGTGTGAGGGACAGTACCGGGATTGGAGACTCGAGTACAGAAATGGAAAAGGTGAGAACAAAGGCGTAAGGGAGTGTAAGAGGATTGGTGAGGTATTTAGGGAGGCAGTTGATGGCTTGTGCCAAAGATGCTTTGTGGCATGAGAAGGTGGAGGTGGGGCAGAGTAGAATGGGGGGTAGTAGTGGGGGATGAAGAAGGTAAGATTATTTGGTGAAGAGAATGCGAGAGGCCATTTGGATGGTTTTTGCAGGGAAATAATGCAAATGATGGGTAGATGTATAAGAGAAAGAGGCAGGGGTCAAGAGAAAGGTGCAAGAGGTGAAAAAGGAGGCAAATGAGAGTTGGGGTGAGAGAGTATCATTAAATTTTTGGTGAGAATAGAAAAGATGTTTTGGAAGGAGCAAATAAGACAAGGGTGAACCAATTGGGAACATCAGTGAAGGGGGCTAATGGGAGGTGATAACAAGTAGTTGTGATGTGAGGAGATGGATGTGAGTATTTTGATGGTTTGTTGAATGTGTTTGATGTTTAGAGTGGGCATATATAGGGTGTTCTGGGTCGAGTGGTGTGCAAAGTGAGTGGGTTAGGAGATTGATTTAAGTAAAACGAGAAGAGATAGTAAAAGCTGTGCAGAAGATGGAAAGCCGGCAAGGCAGCGGGTTTGGATGGTATTGCAGTGAATTTTTTAAAAAAGGGAGTAACTGTTATGTTGGACTGGTGGTAAGGTTATTCAATGTATTGTATGTCTCATGGCGAGGTGCCTGAGGATGGCGGACATGCTTGGATAGTGCCCACTGTACAAAGGCCAGGGGATAAAGGTGAGTGCTCAAATATACAGAGGTATAAGTTTGTTGAGTATTCCTGGGAAAAATTATATGGGAGGGTATTGATTGAGAGGGTGAAGGCATGTACATGAGCATCAGATTGGGGAAGAGCAGTATGGCCTTCAGGAAGTGGTAGGAGGAAGTGTGGATCAGGTGTTTGCTTTGGAGAATGTTTTATGTGAGAAATATTTAGAAATCAAAAGATTTGTATGTAGCATATTTGGATTGGAGAAAGGCATATGATTGGGTTGGGACAGTGATGTCTGTGGAAAATTATTTAGAGTCTTGGTGTGGGAGGGTATAGTTGCTAGGAAACAGTGAAAAGTTTTTATCGAGGAATGTAAGGCTGTTGTTCGTGTAGGAAGAGAGGAAATTGATGGTTTTCAGTGATGTTTATTGGTTTGCGACAGGGGTGTGTGTGTCTCCGTGGTTAGGGTTAATTTGTTTATGGATGGGGTTGTTGGGAGGTGAATGCAAAGAGTTTTGGAGATAGGGGCAAGTATGCAGTCAGTTGTGGATGAGAGAGCTTTGGAATTGAGTCAGTTGTTGTTCGCTGATGATTACAGCACGGGTGGTTGATTTGGGTGAGAGACTGCAGAAGTGGGGACTGCGTTTGGTAAAGTGTTTTGAAAGAAGAAAGCTGAAGTAAATGTGACTAAGAGCAAGGTTATTAGGTCAGTAGGGTTGAGGGAGAAGTCAAATTGGGGAGGTAAGTTTGGAATGGCGGAAAAACTGGAGGAAGTGAGTGTTTTAGATATCTGGGAGTGAATTGGCAGCGGAATGGAACCATGGAAGCGGAAGTGAATCATTGGTGGGGGAGGGGTGAAAAGCTGGGGAGCATGAAAGAATGTGTGGAAGTCGAGAACGTTATCTTGGAAGAAAAAATGGGTTATGTTTGAAGAATAGTGGTTTCAACAATGTTTATATGGTTTGCGAGGCGTAGGCTATAGATAGAGTTGTGCAGAGGAGGTTGATGTGCTGGAATGAGAATTATGATTTGTTGAGGAAAATCTGTGGTGTGAGGGTGGTGATCGAGTAAGTAATGAAAGGGTAAAGAGAGATTAAGTGTGGAATAAAAAGTTGTGGTTGAGAGAACAGAAGGGGTGGTTGATTTTTGAAATGGTTTGGTCACATGGAGAGAATGATGTGAGGGGAAAGATTGACCCAATAGGATATATGTTGTGGAGGGAACTAGGAGAAGTGTGAGACCAAATTGGAGGTGGAAGGATGGACAGGTGAAAAAAGATTCTGAGTGATCGGGGCCTGAACATGCAGGAGGTGAAAGGCATGCAAGAAATACAGTGGAATTTGGAACGTGTGTATACCGGGTTCGATGTGTTGTCAATGGGATTGAACCAGGGCATGTGAGGCATTCTGGGGTAAACCATGGAAAGATCTTGTGGGGCCTGGATGTTGAACAGGAGCTGTGGTTTTGGCGCATTATACGTGGACACCTTGAGACTGAGTGTGAACGATGTGGCTTTGTTGTTCTTTTCCTAGCGATACTTCGCGCACATGAGGGGGGGGAGGGGGTTGTCATTCATGTCTGGTCGAGTGGCAATGGGAATGAATAAGGGCAGACAGTGGAATTATGTACATGTGTATATATTGTATATGTCTGTTGTGTGTATATATATGTAAACATTGAGATGTTTTCTAAAATTATTTCTTACATTTTTCATATGTATATATATTGTGTGTGTGTGTGCTGTGTGTGTGTGTGGTTATGTGTGTGTGTGTGTTTGTCGTGCATGTGTGTGTGTATTGTATATATATATGTCTATATATATATATATTTATTATCCTGGGGATAGGATTAAAAGTTACTTCCACGTATTCCTCGCGTGTCGTAGAAGGCGAACAAGAGGGGACGGGAGCGTGGGGCGCCATAAATCCTCCCTCCTTGTATTTTTTTTAACTTTCTAAAATTGGGAAACAGAAGTAAGGCGTCAAGCGGGGAGTGCTCATCCTCTCGAAGGCTCAGACTGGGGTGTCTTAAATGTGTGTGGATGTAAACCAATATGTGAAAAAAGGAGAGATAGGTAGTATGTTTGAGAAAGGAACCTGGACGGTTGTTGGCTGCTGGAGTGAAACGAAGCTCAAGGGTTAAAGGGGAAGAGTGGTTTGGGATGTCTTGGGAGTAAAGTCAGGGTTAGTGAGAGGACAAGAGCAAGGGAAGGCGTAGTTAGTACTCTGAAACAGGAGTTGTGGGAGTAATGTGATATAATGTAAAAAAAGTAAATTCTCGGATTAATATGGGTAAAAAAAAAAAACTGAAAGTTGATGGAGGAGAGATGGTGATTATTTGGTTCATTATGCACCTGGGCATGAGAAGAAAGATCATGAGAGGCAAGTGTTTTGGAGAGCTGATGAAATGTCTTAGTGGTTGTGATGCACGAGAGGGCTTATAGTGTTGGGTGATTTGAAATGCAAGGTGAGTAGATGTGGCGTTGAGGAATATTTGGTTATACATGGGGATTTTCAGTGTTGTAAATGGAAATGGTGAAGTGTTGTAGATTTTTGTGCTGAAAAAGGACTGGGGATTGGAATACCTGGTTCTAAAAAGCCGAGATATACATTCGTAACATATGTATGTAGGGGAGAGATGGCCATGAGAGCGTTATTGGATTACGTGTTAATTGACCAAGGCGCGTGAAAGAGAGACTTTTGGATGTTAATGTGCTGAGGAGGTGCAATGGAGGTATGTCTGCATCATTATCTGTGGAGGCTAAGGTGAGATTTGTATGGTTTACAGTAAAGAAGATGTGATGTTGGGGTGAAGAGGGTGGTGAGAGTAAGTGAGCTTGGGGAAGGAGACTTTTGTGAGGAATACCAGGAAAGACTGAGTACAGAAATGGAAAAAGGGTTGAGACAACAATGGGAAATAAGGGGACGTGGGGGAGGATGGGATGTATTTAGGGAATCAGTGATGGATTGTGCAAAAGATCGCTTGTGGCCATGAGAATAGTGGGAGTGGGTTGATTAGATAAGGGTAGTGAGGGGTTTAGGTGGGATGAGAGGGAAGAATATTAGTGAAAGAGAAGAGAGAGGCATTTGGACGATTTTTTGCAGGAAAAAAAAATGCAATGAGTGGTTGAGACGTATAAAAGAAAGAGGAAGGAGGTCAAGAGAAAGGTGCAAGAGGTGAAAAGAGGGCAAATGAGAGTTGGGGTGAGGAGAGTATCATAAATTTAGGGAGAATAAAAAGATGTTCTGGAAGGAGGTAAATAAAAGTGCGTAAGACAAGGGAGCAATTGGGATATTCAGTGAAGGGCGCAATTGGGGAGGTGATATCAAGTAGTGGTGATGTGTGAAGGAGATGGATCCCAGTGAGTATTTGAAGTTGTGTTGAGTGTGTTTGAGGATAGAGTGGCAGATATTAGGGTAGTTTTGGTCGGGTGGTGTGCCAAAGTGGACAAGGGTTAGGGAAATGATTTGGTAAACAGCGAAGAGGTAGTAAAAGCTTTGCGGATGATGAAGCCGCAAGGCAGCAGGTTTGGATGGTTATTGCGTGGAATTATTAAAAAAGGGGGTGACTGTATTATTCGACTTGGTTGTAAGTTATTTAATGTATAGTATGACTCATGGTGAGGTGCTCTTGAGGATTGGCGGATGCTGGCATAGTGCCATTGTACAAAGGCAAAGGGGATAAGAGTGAGTGCTCAAATTTACAGATGTATAAGTTTGTTAAGTTTAATAAAAAAAAAAATTTATTTCCAAAATGAAGGAACAGAGAATTGGGGCCAGGTGAGGGTATTCCCTCAAGGCCCAGCTCTGTTCTTAACGCTACCTCGCTAAGCGGGAAAATGGCGGAAATATTTTGAAAGAAAGAAAAGAAAGTTTGTTAATATTACTGGTAAATTATATGGGAGGGGTATTGATTTGAGAGGTGTGAAAGGCATGTACAGAGCATCAGATTGGGAAGTGCAGTGTGGTTTCAGAAAGTGGTAGAGGATGTGTGGGGTTTGATTTGAAGAATGTATGTGAGAAATACTTAGAAAAGCAAATGGATTGTATGTAGCATTTAAGGATCTGAGAAGGCCATATGATAGGGTGTTAGGATGCTCTGTGGAAGGTATTAAGATATATGGTGTGGGAGCAAGTTGTTAGAAGCAGTGAAAGTTTTTTATCGAGGATGTAAGGCTTTGTGTACGTGTAGGAAAGAGAGGGGGAAAGGAAAAGTTGGAATGGTTCTCAGTGAATGTAGGTTTGTGGCAGGGGTTTTTCTCTGTTGTGATGTCTCCCATCGGTTGTTTAATTTGTTTATGGAGGGGTTGTTTTAGGGTAGGAAGTGAATGCAAGAGTTTTGGAAAGAGGGGCAAGTATGAAGTCTGTGGGGATGAGAGAGTTGGGAAAAAGTGAGTCAGTTGTTGTTTGTGATGTTCATCGCTGGTGGGCTGATTCATTGTGAGAAAACTGCAGAGCTGGTGACTGAGTTTGGTAAGTGTGTGAAAGAAGAAAGTTAAGAGTAATGTGAATAAGAGCAAGGTTATTAGGGTACAGTAGGGTGGGGGTCAAGGTCATTTGGAGGAGGGTAAGTGTTGAATGGAGAAAAACTGGAGGAGTTAAAGTGTTTTAGATATCTGGGATTTGGGATCGGCAGCGGATGAACCATGAAGGGAAGTGGATATAGGGTGGGGGGTTTCGGGGCGGAAAATTCTGGGAGCCTTGAAGAATGTGTGGAAAGTCGAGCACATTAATCTCCGAAAGCAAAAAATGAGGTTTGTTTGAAAGGAAATAGTGGTTCCAACAATGTTGTATGGTGCGAGGCATGGGCTTATGATGAGTTGTGTGCAGGAGGATGGATGCGTTGGAAAGACGATGTTTAGGACAAGTGTGGTGTGAGGTGGTTTGATCAAGTAAGTAAGTTTAAGGGTAAGTGAGATGTATGGAAATAAAAATGAGCGTGGTTGAAGAGAGCAGAAAGAGGGCTATAGATGATTGTTTTGAATAAATTGGTTTTTTGGGCACATGGATGAGAATGATGTGAGGAAGATTGACCAGATGATATATGTGTGGAGGTTTAGGGAACGAGGAGAAGTGGGGAGACAAATTGGAAGGTGTAAAGATGGAGTGATAAAGATTTTGTGTGATCGGGCGTCTGAACATGCAGGAGGGTGAAAGGAGGGCAAGGAATAGAGTAAATTGGATTGATGTCGGTATACGGTGTTGAGTGCTGTCAAGGATTGGAATCAGGGCATGAGAAGCGTCTGGGGTAAATCCTGGAAAGCTGTGTAGGTATGTATATTTGGTGTTGTGGACATATGTATATACAATGTTGTAGGGGGGGGGGTTGGGGCCATTCTTTCGTCTGTTTCCTTGCGCTACCTTGGAAAGCGGGAGACAGCGACAAAGCAAAAAAAAACAAAAAAAAACATTGAGATTGTATAGGTATGTATATGATGTGTATGTGGTGGGTTGGCCATTCTTTCGTCTGTTTCCTTGTGCTACCTCACTAACGCAGGAGCACAGCGACAAGTATAATAATAAAAAAAAAACAATATTAATAATACTGTTGTATATGTCTGTGTATGTATGTTATGTTGAAATGTATGGGTATTTATATGTCTATGTGTGGGTGTTTTTATATATACATGTGTATGTGAGTGGGATGGGCCATTCTTTCTTCTGTATCCTTGTGTTACCTCGCTAACGTGGGAGACAGCGATAAAGTTATAAAAATGGAATGTGTGTACATATACGGGTTTGGGATGGTTATTGACGTGGAATTTATTGTAAAAGGGGGTGACTGTGGTGTTTGACCTGGTTGGTTAAGGATATTTAATGAGTGTATGATTCTTGGTGAGGTGCCTGAGCCCCATTGGCAAAATGAATGCAAAATAACATTGTACAAAGGTAAAGGGGATTAAAGGTGAGTATTC
>NW_027264758.1:0-9794 GCF_036320965.1 Panulirus ornatus
CTCTCACCACTCTCTTCACGCCAAAATTCTCTCTTCTTTTCTCCTACAAATCTTCACCTTCGCCCCACAAGATAATGATCAGACATCCCTCCAGTTGCACTTCAGCACATTAACATCCAAAAGTCTCTCTTTCGCAAATCTATCAATCAACACGATAATCCAATAACGCTCTCTGGCCATCTCTCATACTTACATACGTATACTTATATTTATCTCGGTTTTTAAACCAGGCATTCCCAATCTGAGCCTTTCTCAGCACAGAAATCCACAAGCTCTTCACCATTTCCATTTACAACACTGAACACCCCATGTATACCAATTATTCCCTCAACTGCCACATTCTCACCTTTGCATTCAAATCACCCATCACTATAACCCGGTCTTGTGCATCAAAACCACTAATACTCTCATTCAGCTGCTCCCAAAACACTTGCTTCTCATGATCTTTCTTCTCATGCCCAGGTGCATATTGCACCAATATCAACCATCTCTCTCCATCAACTTTCAATTTTACCATATCAATCTAGAATTTACTTTCTTACACTCTATCAGATACTCCCACAACACCTGTTCCAGGAGTAGCGCTACTCCTTCCCTTGCACTTGTCTCTCACTAACACCTGACTTTACTCGGAGACATTCCCAAACCACTCTTCCCTTTACCTTGAGCTTCGTTTCACTCAGAGCCAAAACATCCAGGTTCCTTTCCTCAAAATACTACTATCTCTCCTTATTTCTCATCTTGGTTACATCCCACACATTAAGACACCCCAATCTGAGCCTTCGAGGAGGATGAGCACTCCCCGCGTGACTCCTTCTTCTGTTTCCCCTTTTAGAAATTCAAAATACAAGGAGGGGAGGATTCTGGCCCCCCGCTCCCGTTCCCTTTAGTCGCCTTCTACGACCGTGAGGAATGCGTGGGAAGTATTCATTCTCCCTTATACCCAGGGATAATATATATTATATATATATATATTATATATATATATATATATATATATTATATATATATTATATATATATTATATATATATATATATATATATATATATATAATTATATATATTATATATATATATATAATATATATATAATTACATATATATATTTTCTTTCTTTTCTTTCAAACTATTCGCCATTTCCCGCATTAGCGAGGTAGCGTTAAGAACAGAGGACTGGGCCTTGGAGGGAATATCCTCACTGGCCCCCTTCTCTGTTCCTTGTTTTGGAAAAAAAAAAAAAAAAAAAAAAAAAAAAAAAAAAAAAAAAACGAGAGGGGAAGATTTCCAGCCCCCCGCTCCCTCCCTTTTAGTCGCCTTCTACGACACGCAGGGAATACGTGGGAAGTATTCTTTCTCCCCTATCCCCAGGGATAACATATATATATATATATATATATATATATATTATATATATATATTATATACATATATATATATATATATTTTCTTCTCTTCTTTTCTTTCATACTATTCGCCATTTCCCGCGATAGCGAGGTAGCGTTAAGAACAGAGGAATGGGCCTTTGAGGGAATATCCTCACCTGGCCCCCTTATCTGTTCCTTCTTTTGGAAAATTAAAGAAGAAAAAAATGATGAGAGGGGAGGATTCGAGCCCCCCGCTCCCTCCCCTTTTAGTTCGCCTTCTATGACACGCAGGGAACAGTGGGAAGTATTCTTTCTCCCCTATCCCAGTGATAAATATTATATATATAATATTATATATATTATATATATATATATATTTATATATATATATATATTATATATATATATATATATATTTATTTAATTTATATTTATTCATTTTGCTTTGTCGCTGTCTCCCGCGTTAGCGAGGTAGCGCAAGAAACAGACGAAAGAAATGGCCCAACCCACCCACATACACATGTATATACATACACGTCCACACACGCAAATATACATACCTATGCATCTCAATGTACTACATATATATACACTCACAGTCATATACATATATACACATGTACACAATTAATACTGTCTGCCTTTATTCATTCCATCGCCACCTCACCACACATGGAATAACAACCCCCCTTCCCCATATGTGTGCGAGGTAGCGCTAGGAAAAGACCAACAAAGGCCCCATTCGTTCACACTCAGTCTCTAGCTGTCATGTAATAATGCACCGAAACCACAGCTCCCTTTCCACATCCAGGCCCCACAGAACTTTCCATGGTTTACCCAGACGCTTCACATGCCCTGGTTCAATCCATTGACAGCACGTCGACCACGGTATACCACATCGTTCCAATTCACTCTATTCTTGCACGCCTTTCACCTCCTGCATGTTCAGGCCCCGGTCACTCAAAATTTTTTTCACTCCATCTTTCCACTCCAATTTGGGTCTCCCACTTCTCCTCGTTCCCTCCAACTCTGACACATATATCCTCTTGGTCAATCTTTCCTAACTCATTCTCTCCATGTGACCAAACCATTTCAAAACACACTCTTCTGCTCTCTCAACCACACTCTTATTTATTTACACACATCTCTCTTACCCTTACATTACTTACTCGATCAAAGAACCTCACGCCACATATTGTCTTCAAACATGTCATTTCCAGCACATCCACCCTCCTGCGCACAACTCTATCCATAGCCCACACCTCGCAACCATACAACATTATTGGAACCACTATTCCTTCAAACATACCCATTTTTGCTTTCCGAGATAATGTTCTCGACTTCCACACATTCTTCAAGGTTCCCAGAAACTTTCGCCCCTCCCCCACCCTATGATTCACTTCCGCTTCCATGGTTCCATCCACTGCCAAATCCACTCCAGATATCTAAAACACTTTATTTCCTCAGTTTTTTTCCATTCAAACTTACCTCCCACTTGACTTGACCCTCAACCCTTACTGTACTAATAACCTTGCTCTTATTCACATTTACTCTTAACTTTCTTCTTTCTTACACTTTACCAAACTCAGTCACCAGCTTCTGCAGTTTCTCACATGAAGCGCTGTATCATCAGCGAACAACAACTGACTCACTTCCCAAGCTCTCTCATTCACAACACACTGCATACTTGCCCCTCTTCCAAAACTCTTGCATTCACCTCCCAAACAACCACATCCATAAACAAATTAACAACCATGGAGACATCACACACCCCCTGCCGCAACCTACATTCAGCTGAGAACCAATCACTTTCCTCTCTTCCTACACGTACGCATGCCTTAGATCCTCGATAAAAACTTTTCACTGATTCTAACAACTTACTCCCACACAACATATATTCTTAATACCTTCACAGAGCATCTCTATCAACTCTTCATATGCCTTCTCCAGATCATAAATGCTCATACAAATCCATTTGCTTTTCTAAGTATTTCGACATTCATTCTTCAAAGCAAACCACCTGATCCACACATCCTCTACCACTTCTGAAACACACTGCTCTTCCCAATCTGATGCTCTGTACATTCCTTCACCCTCTCAATTCAATTCCTTCCATAAAATTTACAGGAATACTAACAAATTTATACCTCTGTAATTTGAGCACTCACTCTTATCCCCTTTGCCTTTGTACAATGGCACTATGCAAGCATTCCCCCAATCCTCAGGCACCTCACCATGAATCATCCATACATTAAATTTAACCTCACCAACCAGTCAACATATAGTCGGGCCTTTTTTTAATAAATTCCACTGCAATACGATCCAAAAACTGTGCCTTGCAGGCTTTCATTTTCCCGCAAAGCTTTTACTACCTCTTCTGTGTTTCCAATCATTTTCCCTAACCCTCTCACTTTGCACACCACCTCGACCAAAACACCATATATCTGCCACTCTATCATCAACACATTCAACAAACCTTCAAAATACTCATTCCATCTCCTTCTCACCATCACCACTACTTGTTATCACTACGCATTAGCCCGCTTCACTGAAGTTCCAGTGTTGTAAATGGAAATGGTTGAAGAGCTAGTAGGATTTATGTGCTGAAAAAGGACTGGTGATTGGGAATACCTGGTTTAAAAAGAGAGATATGCATAAGTACCCGTATGTAAGTAGGAGAGATGGCCAGAGAGCGTTATTGGATTAGTGTTAATTGATAGGCGCGCGAAAGAGAGACTTTTGGATGTTAATGTGTGAGAGGTGCAACTGGAGGGATGTCTGATCATTATCTTGTTGAGGCGAAGGTGAAGATTTGTATGGGTTTTCAGAAAAGCAGAGAGAATGTTCGGGTGAACAGAGTAGTTGAGCTTGAGAAGGAAGCCTGTGTGGGGGAAGTACCAGGAGAGACTGGATACACATGGAAAAGGTGAGAAACAAAGGAGGGTAAGGGGAGTGGGGGAGGAATGGGATGTATTAAGGGAAGCAGTGATGGCTTGCGCAAAAGATGCTAGTGACATGAGAAGCGTGGGATGTGGGTTGACTAGAAGTGTAGTGAGTGGTGGGATGAAGAAGTAAGATTATTAGTGAAGAGAAGAGACAGGCATTTGGACGATTTTTACAGGGAAAAAATGCAAAAGAGTGGGAGATGTAAAAAAAGAAAGAGGCAGCGAGGTCAAGAGAAAGGTGGAAGAGGTGAAAAAGAGGGCAAATGAGAGTTGGGGTGAGAGAGTATCATTAAATTTTAGGGAAAATAAAAAGATGTTTTGGAAGAAGGAAAATAATGTGCGTAAGACAAGGGAACATATAGGAACTTCAGTGAAGGGGGCTAATGGGGAGGTGATAAAAAAGTAGTGGTGATGTGAGAAGGAGATGGAGTGAATATTTTGAAGGTTTGTTGAATGTGTTTGATGGTTAGAGTGGCAGATATAGGGTGTTTTGGTCGAGGTGGTGTGCAAAGTGAGGAGGGGTTAGGGAAAATTGATTTGGTAAACAGAGAATAGGTAGTAAAAGCTTTGCGGAAGATAAAAGCCTGCAAGGCAGAGGTTTCGATGGTATTGCGTGGAATTTATTAAAAAAGGGGGTGACTGTATTGTTGATGGTTGGTAATGTTATTTTAAAGTATGTATGATTCATGGTGAGGTGCTGAGGATTGGCGGAATGCGTGCATAGTGCCATTGTACAAAGGCAAAGTGAGTGTCAAATTACAGAGGTATAAGTTTGTTTAGTATTCCTGGTAAATTACATAGGAGGGTATTGGTAAGTTTGAATGGAGAAAAACTGGGGGAAGTGAAGTGTTTTAGTATCTGGGAGTGGATTTGGCGGCGGATGGAACCATGGAAGCGGAAGTGAATCATAGGGTGGGGGAGGGGGCGAAAATTTTGGGAGCCCTTTAAGAATGTGTGGAAGTCGAGAACATTATCTCGGATAGCAAAAATGGGTATGTTCGAAGGAATAGTGGTTCCAACAATGTTGTATGGTTGCGAGGCGTGGGTATCGATAGAGTTGTGCGCAGGAGGGTGGATGTGCTGGAAAAGAGATGTTTGAGGACAATATGTGGGTGTAAGGTGGTTTGATCGAGTAGTAACAATAGGGTAAGAGAGACGTGTGGAATAAAAACCGTGTGGTTAAGAGGCAGAAGTGGTGTTTTCAAATGGTTAGGTCACATGGAGAGAATGAGTTAGGAAGATTGACCAAGAAGATTATGTGTCAAGGTGGAGGGAACGAGAAACGGGAGACCAAAATTTGGGGGTGGAAAGATGGAGTGAAAAAGATATTGAGTGATCGGTGATTTGAACATGCAGGAGTGTGAAAGGGGTGCAAGGAATAGAGTGAATTGGAAACGATGTGGTATACCGGGGTCGACGTGCTGTCAATGGATTGAACCAAGGCATGTGAAGCGTCTGGGGTAAACCATGGAAGTTGTGTGGGGCTGGATGTGGAAAGGGAGCTGTGGTTTCTGTGCCATTATTACATGACAGCTAGACTCTGAGTGTGAACGAATGGGGCCTTTCTTGCCGTTTCCTAGCGCTACCTCGCACACATGAGGGGGGGGGGGTTATTATTGCATGTGTGGACTGGGTGGCGATGGGAATGAATAAAGGCAGGACTGTATGAATTATGTACATGTGTTAATTTGTTATGTCTGTGTGTGTATATTTATATGTATACATTGAGTGTTTAGGTATGTATATTTGCGTTGTGTGGACGTTGTATGTATTATATACATGTGTATGGGGGTGGGTTGGGCCATTCTTTCGTCTGTTTCCTTGCTCTACCTCGTTAACGCGGGAGACAGCGACAAAGAAAAATAATAAAAATAGCAGCTGAATGAGTGTGTTAGTGGTTTTGATGCACGAGACCGGGTTATAGTGATGGGTGATTTGAATGCAAAGGTGAGTAATGTGGGCAGTTCAGGGAATAATTGGTATACATGGGGTGTTCAGTGTTGTAAATGGAAATGGTGAAGAGCTTGTGATTTATGTGCTGAAAAAGGAACTGGTGATTGGATTACCTGGTTTAAAAGCGAGATATACATAAGTTATACGTATGTAAGTAGGAGAGATGGCCAGAGAGCTTTATTGGATTACGTGTTAATTGACAGGCGCGCGAAAGAGAGGACTTTTGGATGTTAATGTGCTGAGAGGTGCAATGGAGGGATGTCTGATCATTATCTTGTGGGGCTAAGGTGAAGATTTGTATGGGTTTTCAGAAAAGAAGAGTGAATGTTGGGGTGAGACGGTGGTGAGAGTAAGTGAGCTTGGGAAGGAGACTTGTGTGAGGAAGTACCAGGATGGACTGAGTACAGAATGGAAAAAGGTGAGAACAAATGGAAGTAAGGGGAGTGGGGGAGGAATGGGATGTATTTAGGGAATCAGTGATGGATGCGCCAAAGATGTTGTGGCATGAGAAGAGTAGGAGGTGGGTTGATTAGAAAGGGTAGTGAGTGGTGGGATGAAGAAGTAAGATTATTAGTGAAGAGAAGAGAGAGGCATTTGGACGATTTTTGCATTGAAAAAAATGCATTGAGTGGGAGATGTATAAAAGAAGAGACAGGAGGTCAAGAGAAAGGTGAAGAGGTGAAAAAAGAGGGCAAATGAGAGTTGGGGTGAGAGAGTATCATTAATTTTAGGGAGAATAAAAAGATGTTCTGGAGGAGGTAAATAAAGTGCGTAAGACAGGGAGCAAATGGGAACTTCAGTGAAGGGCGCAAATGGGGAGGTGATAACACGTAGTGGTGATGTGAGAAGGAGATGGAGTGAGTATTTTTGAAGGTTTGTTGAATGTGTTTGATGATAGAGTGGAAGATATAGGGTGTTTGGGTCTAGGGGGTGTGCAAAGTGAGAGGGTTAGGGATGATTTGGTAAACAGAGAAGAGGTAGTAAAGCTTTTTTCGGAAGATGACAAGCGGCAAGGCAGTGGTTTGGATGGTATTGCAGTGGAATTTTATTTAAAAAAGGGTGGGGGATGTATTATTGACTGGTTGGTTTAAAGGGTTTTTTAATGTATTATGATTTCATGTGAGGTGCTGAGGATTGGCGGAATGGTGTATAGTGCATTGTTTTAAAGGACAAAGGGATAAGAGTGAGTGCTCAAATTACAGAGGTATAAGTTTGTTGGGGTATTCCTGGTAAATTATATGGGAGGGTATTGATTGAGAGGTGAAGGGGAAAGTCAGAGCATCATATTGGGGAAGAGGGATTGTGGTTTCAGAAGTGGTTAGAGGATGTGTGGATCAGGTGTTGCTTTGAAGAATGTATGTGAGAAATACTTAGAAAAGCAAAAAGGGTTTTTATGTAGCTCTAAAGGATCTGGGGAAGGCATGCGATAGAGTTAACAGAGATGCTCTGTGAATGTTAAGAATATATGGTTTTGTGAATTTTATGGTTGTTCGAAGCAGTGAAAGGTTTTTATCGAGGAGTAAGGGGGATGTGTACGTGTAGGAGAGAGGGGAAAATGATTGGTTCTCAGTGAATGTGGTTTGGGGGGGCAGGGGTTTTTGGTGTGAGTCTCATGGTCGTTTAATTTGTTTTATGGAAAGGGGTTGGTTAGGGAGGTGAATGCAAGAGTTTTGGAAAGGGGGTAAGTATGCAGTTGTTGGGATGAGAGAGCTTGGGGGAAGGGAGTCAGTTGTTGTTCGTGATGATAAAGCGCTGGTGGCTGATTCATGTGAGAAATGCAGAAGTGGTGACCCCAGTTTGGTAAAGGCGTGAAAGAAGGAAAGTTTAAGAGTAAATGTGAATAAGAGCAAAGTTATTAGGTACAGTAGGGTTTAGGGTCAAGTCAACTGGGGGTAATTTGAATGGAGAAAAACTGGAGGAAGTAAAGTGTTTTAGATATCTGGGGGGAGCGGATGGGAAACATGGAAGTGGAAGGAATCATAGGGTGGGGGAGGGGGCGAAAATCTTGGAGCTTGAAGAACGTGTGGGGAAATCGAGGAACATTCTCTCGAAAGCAAAATGGGTATGTTGAAGGAATAGTGGTTCCAGCTATGTTGTTTGGTTGCGAGGCGTGGGCTATGGATAGAGCAGTGCGCAAGGGGGGGTGGATGTGCTGGATATGAGATGTTTGAGGACAATATATGGGATGAGGTGGTTTGATGGAAATAATAGTAATGTAAGGGTAAGGAGTATGTGTGGAAATAAAAAGAGCGTGGTTGAGGGAGACAGAGAGGGTGTTTTGAAAATGGGTTTTTTGGGGCCCATGGAGAGAATGAGTGAAGGATAAGATTGACCAAGAGGATTATATGTATCGCGAGGTGGAGGGAACGAGGAGAAGTGGGAGGGACCAAATTGGAGGTGGAAAGATGGAGTGAAAATGGATTTGACGTGATCGGGGCCTGAAACATGCAGGAGTTTGAAAAGAGGGCAAGGAATAGAGTGGAATTGGATCGAAGTGGCTTATACCGGGATTGGAATCAGGGCATGTGAAGCGTCTGGGTGTAAACCATGGAAAGTTCTGGGGGGCTGGATGTGGAAAGGGAGCTGTTGTTTTCGGCTAATATGCTGACAGCTAGAGATTGAGTGTGATCGAATGGGGCCTTTGGTGTCTTTTCCTAGCGCTACCTCGCACACATGAGGGGGGGAGGGGGGTGTTATTCCATATTTGGCGAGGTGGCGATGGGGGAATGAATAAAGGCAGGACAGTGGGAATTGTGTGATGGGTATATATGTATATGGCTGTGTGTGTTTATATATATACTGTGGTGTGTACATTTAGATGTATGGCGTATGTGACATTTGAGTGTGGTTGGGACGTGTATTTGTTATACATGTGTATGGGGGTGGGATTTGGGACATTTCTTTCGTTGTTCCTTCGCTACCTCGCAACGCGGGAGACAGCGACAAAGCAAAAATAAAAAAACAAAATATATATTATAACTATTTATTTATATATATATATATTTATATGTATATTTATATATATATAATATATATATATATATATATATATTCCTCTTGTTCCAACCTTTCCTTTCTCATTCTATCCATGTGACCAGACCATTTCAATACACTCTCTGCTGCTTTCTTTATCCTATTCTTTTATTACCTTACTCATATTATCTTCCCTTACATTATTACTTGATCAAAACCACCCACACCACATATTATCCGCAAACCTCTTCATTACCCAAAAACACATCCAACCTTCCTCCGCACAACCTTATCTATCGCCAAGCATCACAATCAAATAACTTTGTTGGAAACCACTATTCCTTCAAACATGCCCATTTTGCTCTCCTTAGATAACGTTCTCCCTTCACACTTTCTTCAACGCTCCAAAACCTTCGCCCTTCCCCCACCTGAGAAATCACTTCTGCTTCCATGTTGCATCAGCTGCTAAATCAACTCCCAGACATCTAGAACACATTCACTTCCTCCATTTTTTTCTCCATAAACTTACCTCCAATTCACTTGCCCCACATTCTACTG
>NW_027264759.1:0-8843 GCF_036320965.1 Panulirus ornatus
CCTCCCGATATATATATATAATATATTATATATATATATATATATATATATATATATATATATATATATATATATATATATATAATATATATATGTATGTTTTATTGGAAAATATCACAAATAAGCACGTGATCAACTAAATTCCTTTCTTATCCATAAGGAAATGAAACCCGATAATTTTCCCAAGTGCACTTTCGTTTAATGATCAGATCATCAGGGGAGTTACAAGAAAGAAATCTAAGTCAGTTGTTGTTCACCGAAGAGAGTTAGGACGCCATTTGGTAAAGAAGTGGCTACCCGAATGGAGATTGGGTGCGTTCAAGTGTGGCGTATCATAAAATTGCTTTGTGTGGACAAGATAGGGAACTGTTTACAAATTTTATCAACAATAAAGCTATCCAATTTGTATAGACATTCACACATATTAATGTTATAATTCTTTTTGTATCTACTAATCGGAGATTCAATTATATTTCTCGTTGTGCAAGAACTAAAGTCAATTGTTGAGATGGCATTACTCCAGTCAATACAATGATCATAGTTTCTAACATGATTAAACAATGAATTTTATTCTTGTCCTGTTCTTATACTATGTTTAGGTTGCGTTAAAGACAGAAAGATCTTTACTAGTCTGCCTAACATAAAACCTATCACAGTTTTTACATGGTACTCTATACTCACATCCTGCAGAACTGTCTGGTAAGTTCCTGATTGAGATATTCTTTGTAAGTATTGTTGTTACTGAAAGCAACATTTACACTAAAGGATTCAAGCAACATGAGATGCAAAAAGAACTCTATAGAAAATTTCTTTGCCAACTTAAGAGATTTATCAATGAAAGATCTACGGTACTTTAACTTGGATCCAATAAAATATATTTTCATTAAACACTGGACTGCATTCACATACGGAATGCCCTAAGGAACATAGACAGAATGATGGTAATTTAACTGTCATGTTGAGATCAGTAATAATGATATATGAACATACATTAGTAGATTATCTGTGTATGCTAAACTTAAACATGTTTCCATCGCTATGAATCAGGAAATCTAAAAATGATAACAAGCCATTATTTTCAATGGTATGTGAGAGTAATGACTTAAGTCAAGTCTCCCATAGTCTCCAGAGGACAATTCTTATCCTCCAGCATAACATGAAATGATTCTGAGTCTATGGCCGAAATATAATGGGCTTCTGCTCTTGTGTTTGGTACTGTGGGCTGTGGTCTGTCCCACCACAGGGGCCTTCCGCTGGGCAGCTCTTGTTCTGCACGAAGCGTTCCGGATGTAGCAACAGGTTCTTCTTGGTCGGCATGTTCCTCCAAAACTCCAGCATCTGGGGACGTGTACGAATGTAAATGTAAACGTGCAACACTGAGATGATTTCGAATTTTCTATAAGTTTAAGAGTGTTTTGGCTTTTAGAGTATGTTATCAAGGGTTTAGAGTGTGCTAGAAAGGCTCCTACTAAATCAGTGAACTGAACCAATACCTGAGGCTAACAATGACCTCCTCACCAACGTCATAGGTCAATACTGACCCTCGCACTGAGGTCATTCCTAACAGCAGCAGAGAAAACGATTGACCCTTGACCCGCCGACCTTCAGGGGATACAAGTAACAAATTACAAACATGAGTAAATACAACATACGTTACCTGGTATGTCTGATAACGGGACCCACCAAGACCCAGGTTCAGGACCCACCAACACCCTGGCTTAAGGACCACAAACACCCATGCCCTGGCCTTACCAACACACAGGCTCAGGGCCCACCAACATCCAGGCTTAGAACCCACCAACACCTAGGTTCAGGACCCACGAACACCCACGTTCAGGACCCACCAACACCCAAGCTCAGGACCCACAAACACTCAGGTTCAGGACCCACCAACACCTAAGCTCAGGACCCACCAACACTCAGGTTCAGGACCCATCAACACCCAGGTTCAGGACCCACCAACACCCAGGTTCAGGACCCACCAACACCCACGTTCAGGACCCACCAACACCCAGGTTCAGGACCCAGCAACACCCAGGTTCAGGACCCACCAACACCCACGTTCAGGACCCACCAACACCCAGGTTCAGGACCCACCAACACCCAGGTTCAGGACCCACCAACACTCAGGTTCAGGACCCACCAACACCCAGGTTCAGGACCCACCAACACCCACGTTCAGGACCCACCAACACCCACGTTCAGGACCCACCAACACCCAGGTTCAGGACCCAGCAACACCCAGGTTCAGGACCCACCAACACCCAGGTTCAGGACCCACCAACACCCAGGTTCAGGACCCACCAACACCCAGGTTCAGGACCCACCAAGACGCAGGCTCAGGACCCACTAACACCCAGGTTCAGGACCCACCAAGACACAGGCTCAGGACCCACCAACACCCAGGTTGACGATCCACTAACACCAAGGTTGAGGACCCACTACCACTCAGGTTTGGGACACAACAACACTTAGGTTAAGGACCCACCAACACTTAGGCTCAGGACCCACCAACACCCAGCTTCAGGACCCATCAAAACCCAATTTGAGGACCCATCAACACCCACGTTCAGGACCACCCAAGACAGGCTCAGGACCCACTAACACCCAGACTCAGGACTCACTAACACAGGTTCAGGACCCACCAACAGTCAGGTTCAGAACCCACCAACACCTAGGCTTAGGACCCACTAACACACAGGTTCAGAACCCACCAACACCTAGGCTCAGTACCCACTAACACACAGGTTCAGGACCCACCAACACTCAGGTTCAGGACCCACCAACACCTAGGCTCAGGACCCACTAACACCTAGGCTCAGGACCCACCAACACTCAGGTTCAGGACCCACCAACACCCAGGTTCAGGACCCACCAACATCCAGGTTCAGGACCCACCAACACTCAGGTTCAGGACCCACCAACACCTAGGCTCAGGACCCACCAACACTCAGGTTCAGGACCCACCAACACCTAGGCTCAGGACCCACCAACACTCAGGTTCAAAACCCACCAACACCTAGGCTCAGGACCCACCAACACTCAGGTTCAGGACCCACCAACACCTAGGCTCAGGACCCACCAACACTCAGGTTCAGAACCCACTAACACACAGGTTCAGGACCCACCAACACTCAGGTTCAGGACCCACCAACACCTAGGCTCAGGACCCACCAACACTCAGGTTCAGGACCCACCAACACCTAGGCTCAGGACCCACCAACACTCAGGTTCAAAACCCACCAACACCTAGGCTCAGGACCCACCAACACTCAGGTTCAGGACCCACTAACACACAGGTTCAGGACCCACCAACACTCAGGTTCAGGACCCACCAACACCTAGGCTCAGGACCCACCAACACCCAGGTTCAGGACCCACCAACACCCAGGTTCAGGACCCACCAACATCCAGGCTCGGGAACCACCAACACCCAGGTTCAGGACCCACCAACACCTAGGCTCAGGACCCACCAACACTCAGGTTCAGGACCCACCAACACCCAGGTTCAGGACCCACTAATACCCAGGTTCAGGACCCACCAAGACACAGGCTCAGGACCCACCAACACTTAGGCTCAGGACCCACCAACACCTAGCTTCAGGACCCATCAAAACCCAATTTGAGGACCCATCAACACCCACGTTCAGGACCACCCAAGACAGGCTCAGGACCCACTAACACCCAGACTCAGGACTCACTAACACAGGTTTAGGACCCACCAACAGTCAGGTTCAGAACCCACCAACACCTAGGCTCAGGACCCACTAACACACAGGTTCAGAACCCACCAACACCTAGGCTCAGTACCCACTAACACACAGGTTCAGGACCCACCAACACTCAGGTTCAGGACCCACCAACACCTAGGCTCAGGACCCACTAACACACAGGTTCAGGACCCACCAACACTCAGGTTCAGGACCCACCAACACCTAGGCTCAGGACCCACCAACACTCAGGTTCAGGACCCACCAACACCTAGGCTCAGGACCCACCAACACTCAGGTTCAGGACCCACCAACACCTAGGCTCAGGACCCACCAACACTCAGGTTCAGGACCCACCAACACCTAGGCTCAGGACCCACCAACACCCAGGTTCAGGACCCACCAACACCTAGGCTCAGGACCCACCAACACTCAGGTTCAGGACCCACCAACACTCAGGTTCAGGACCCACCAACACTCAGGTTCAGGACCCACCAACACCTATGCTCAGGACCCACCAACACTCAGGTTCAGGACCCACCAACACCTAGGCTCAGGACCCACCAACACTCAGGTTCAGGACCCACCAACACCTAGGCTCAGGACCCACCAACACTCAGGTTCAGGACCCACCAACACCTAGGCTCAGGACCCACCAACACTCAGGTTCAGGACCCACCAACACCTAGGCTCAGGACCCACCAACACCCAGGTTCAGGACCCACCAACACCTAGGCTCAGGACCCACCAACACTCAGGTTCAGGACCCACCAACACCCAGGTTCAGGACCCACCAACATCCAGGCTCGGGAACCACCAACACTCAAGTTCAGGACCCACCAACACTCAGGTTCAGAACCCACCAACACCTAGGCTCAGGACCCACCAACACTCAGGTTCAGGACCCACTAACACACAGGTTCAGGACCCACCAACACTCAGGTTCAGGACCCACCAACACCCAGGTTCAGGACCCACCAACATCCAGGCTCGGGAACCACCAACACTCAAGTTCAGAACCCACCAACACCTAGGGTCAGGACCCATCAACACCAAGGTTCAGTACCCACCAACACCCAGGCTCAGGACCCGCCAACACCCAGGTTCAGGACCCATTAACACCAAGGCTCGAGAACCTCCAACGCTCTGGTTCAGGACCCACCAACACCCAGGCTTAGGACCCACCAAAACCACCCAGGTTCAGAACACCCCACCACCTGGCTCAGGACCCACCGACACTCAGGCTAAGAGCCCACCGCTACCCAGGCTCAGGACCCACTAACACCCAGGTTCAGGACTCACTAACACACAGGTTCAGAACCCACCAACACCCAGGTTCAGGACCCACCACCTAGGCTCATTACCCACCAACACACAGGCTTAGTGTCTACAAACACCGGGGCTCAGGGCCCACCAACACACAGGTTCAGGACCCACGAACCCCTCGTTGACGACCCACCAACACCCAGGTTGACGACCCACCTACACTCAGGTTGAGAGCCCACCACCACAGACTCAGGACCCACCAACACCCAGGTTTAGGACCCACCAACACCCACGTTCACAACCCACCGACACACAGGCTTAGGACCTACCAACGCCAAGGTTGAGGACCCACCATTACCCAGACTGAGGACCCATCAACACCCAGGCTCAGAACCCACCAACACACAGGTTGAAGACCCACCAACATCCAAGTTCAGGTCCCATCAGCACCCAGGTTGAGGACCCTACCAACACACAGGTTCAGGACCCACCAACACACAGGTTGAGAACCCACCAACACCCAGGTTCAGGACCCACCAACACACAGGTTGAGAACCCTGTGTCCCATGTCCCACGCTGTAGTGTCCCATGTCCCACGCTGTAGTGTCCCATGTCCCACCAACACACAGGTTCAGGACCCACCAACATACAGGTTGAGAACCCACCAACATACAGGTTCAGGACCCACCAACACCCAGGTTCAGGACCCACCAACACCCAGGTGCAGGACCCACCAACACCCAGGTTCAGGATCCACCAACACTAGGTTCAGGACCCACCAACACCCAGGTTCAGGATCCACCAACACTCAGGTTTAGGACCCACCAACACCCAGGTTCAGGACCCACCAACACTCAGGTTTAGGACCCACCAACACCCAGGTTCAGAATCCACCAACACTCAGGTTTAGGACCCACCAACACCCAGGTTCAGGATCCACCAACACTCAGGTTTAGGACCCACCAACACCCAGGTTCAGGATCCACCAACACTCAGGTTTAGGACCCACCAACACCCAGGTTCAGGATCCACCAACACTCAGGTTTAGGACCCACCAACACCCAGGTTCATGATCCACCAACACTCAGGTTTGGGAACCCACCAACACCCAGGTTCAGGACCCACCAACACCCAGATATACTCACATTTTTCCGAAGAGTCTCTCTTCATGACGGGGAGGTGTTAAGGCCGGGTACCACTGATTGGTCTCGGATCCGGACACCACCTGAAGCCCAGCGACCCGTCGGGTGTCGGGTTTCTGCAAGAGATCGAATTATTGCTTATTTCAAGGTCAAAATCTGGTCCATAACCCAAGGAAAGAACATTCGTTTCGATGGTCCTGGATCATAGGTTTATAATACTCGATTCATGTACTCTTCTCCGATGTTCATATTCTCTTCTGGGAAGATGAAAGCCGGCAAGGCAGCGGGTTTTGAATGGTATTGCAGTGGAATTTATTAAAAAAGGGGTGACTGTATTGTTGACTGGTTGTAAGTTATTTAATGTATGTATGACTCATGGTGAGGTGCCTGAGGATTGGCGGAATGCGTGCATAGTGCCATTGTACAAAGGCAAAGGGGATAAGAGTGAGTACTCAAATTACAGAGGTATAAGTTTGTTGAGTATTCCGGGTAAATTATATGGGAGGGTATTGATTGAGAGGTGAAGGCATGTACAGAGCATCAGATTGGGAAGAGCAGTGTGGTTTCAGAAGCGGTAGAGGATGTTGGATCAGGTGTTTGCTTTTGAAGAATGTATGTGAGAAATACTTAGAAAAGCAAATGGATTTGTATGTAGCATTTATGGATGTGGAGAAGGCAAAATGATAGAGTTGATAGAGATGCTCTGTGAAAGGTATTAAGATATATGGTGGGGAGTCTAGTTGCTAGAAGCAGTGAAAGGTTTTATCGAGATTGGTCTCAGTGAATGTAGGTTTGCGTCAGGGTGGTGATGTCTCCAGGGTTTTGTTTTATTTGTTTATGGATGGGGTTGTTAGGGAGGTAAATGCAAGAGTTTTGGAAAGAGGGCAAGTATGCAGTCTGTTGTGGATGAGGGCTTGGGAAGTGAGTTAGTTGTTGTTCGCTGATGATACAGCACTGGTGGCTGATTCGGGTGAGAAACTGCAGAAGCGGGTGAATAAGTTTGGAAAAAGTGTGTAAAAAGAAAGCTGAGAGTAAATGGAATAAGAGCAAGGTTATTAGGTACAGTAGGTTTGAGGGACAAGTCATTTGGGAGGTAAGTTTGAAAGGAGAAAAACTGAAGAAGTGAAGTGTTTAGACATCTTTAAAACATCATTTAGACATCTGGGAGTGGATTTGGCAGGAATGGAACAATGGAAGCGGAAATGAGTCATAGGTGGGGGAGGGGGAGAAAGTTCTGGGAGCGTTGAGGAATGTGTGGAAGTCGAGAACATTATCATCGGAAAGCAAAAATGGTATGTTTGAAGGAATAGTGGTTCCAACAATGTTATATTGGCTACGAGGCGTGGGTTATAGATAGGGTTGTGGAGGAGGGTGGATGTGCTGGAAATGCGATGTTTGAGGACAATATTTGGGGTGAGGTGCTTTGATAGAGTGAGTAATGAAATGGTAAGAGATGTGTGGGAATAAAAAGAGTGTGGTTTGAGAAGCAGAAGAGGGTGTATAGCAATGGTTTGGTCACATGAAGAGAATGAGTGAATGAAAGATTGACAAAGAGGATATGTGTCGGGTGGAGGGAACGAGGAGAAGTGGGAACCAAATTGGAGGTGAAAGGAGGAGTGTAAAAGATTTTGAGCGATCGGGGCCTGAACGTGCAGGAGGGTAAAAGGCGTGCAAGGAGTAGAGTAAATTGGAACGATGTGGTATACCGGGTCGACGTGTTGTCAATGGATTGAACTAGGAAAATGTGAAGCGTCTGGGGTAAACCCTGGAAAGTTTTGTGGAGCCTGGATGTGGAAAGGGAGCTGTGGTTTCGGTACATTATACATGACAGCTAGAGACTGAATGTGAACGAATGTGGCCTTTGTTGTCTTTTCCTAGCCCTACTTCGCGCGCGAACGGGGTAGGGGTAGTCATTTCATGTGTGGCGGGGGGGCGACGAGAATGAATAAATAAAGGCAGCAGGTATGAATTATGTACATGTGTATATAAGTATATGTCTGTGTATGTATATACATGAGAAGAAAGATCATCAGAGCAAGAGTTTTGAAGCAGCTGAGTGAGTGTTAGTAGTTTTGATTTCACGAGACCGGTTATAGTGATGGGGGATTTGAATGCAAAGGTGAGTAATAGGGTAGTTGAGGGAATAATTGGTGTACATGGGGTGTCAGTGTTGTAAATGAAAATGGTAATGAAACTTGTAGATTTGTGCGCTGAAAAGGGACTGGGGACTAGGAACACCTGGTTTCAGAAGAAAAATATACATAAGTATACGTAAGTAAATAGGAGAGATGGCCAGAGAGCGTTATTGGATTACGTGTTAATTGATAGGCACGCAAAAGAGAGACTTTTGGATGTTAATGTGCTGGAGGTGCAACTTGAGGATGTCTGACCCTTATCTTGTGGAGGCGAAGGTTTTCAGAAAAGAAGAGAAAATGTTTGGGGGGAAGAGAATGGTGAAGTAAGTGGGCTTGGGGAAAGGGGACGTGTGAGGAAAATACCAGGAAGACTGAGTACAGAATGGAAAAAGGTGAAAACAAATGGCGTAAGGGGGGTGGGGGGGGAATGGGAAAGTATCTAAGGAAGCAGTGAGGGCTTGTGCAAAAGATGCTTGTGGCATGAGAAGAGTGGAAGGTGGGTAGATAGAAAGGGTAGTGAGTGGTGGGATGAAGAAGTAAGATTATTAGTGAAAGAGAAGAGAGAGCATTTGGACGGTTTTTGCAGGGAA
>NW_027264760.1:0-9058 GCF_036320965.1 Panulirus ornatus
AGATCCCTTAAATTAGCAAAGAAATCATTTTATAGAGTTGAGCCCAAGCCTCCCATTGACACCAAGAATCTTTTAGTTCTCCCTTTTGATAATAATCTTACTTTACTTCCCATTTTGCTTAAATCCTTTTATATGAATGTTGCCTTCAGCAACAATAATACTATAAAGAATATCTTAACTAGGAATTCACCAGAAAATTCTCTTGGATGCATCTATAAAGTGCCATGTGGAAAATGTGATAAATTTTATGTTGGGCAGACTGGTAAGGATCTCTCTGTTAGACTTAAGCAACATAAATATAATATAAGAACAGGACAAGAATCAAATGCCTTGTTTAACCGCGTTAAAAACTATGAACATTGTATTGACTGGAGCAATGCCATCTCAGGTATTAACTCTAACTCTATTACCACGAGAAATATCATTGAATCTTCTATTATGAAATAAAAAATTATAGTCTTAATATTAGTGATGGTCTATACAAATTACATAACTTCATTGTTGATAAAATTTGTAAAATGATAAGTTTATGAACGCTTGTTGTCTGTCTTGGACAATCGCATGTTTACCAAATGGTGTCCTAGCTTCGTCTCTTCAATGTATATGAACTGACTGTTATATTTCTCTCTTTTGTCTCCCCTGATGATGTGATTATCACACGAAAGTGCACTTGGGAACTTATCGTGTTTCATTTTCCCAGTGGACTCACAGGAAAATCTTGATCGCGAAAAATTGTGATCCTATATATATATATATATATATATTTTTTTTTTTTTTGCTTTGTTGCTGTCTCCCGCGTTTGCGAGGTAGCGCAAGGAAACAGACGAAAGAAATGGCCCAACCCACCCCATACACATGTATATACATACGTCCACACACGCAAATATACATACCTACACAGCTTTCCATGGTTTACCACAGACGCTTCACATGCCTTGATTCAATCCACTGACAGCACGTCAATCCCGGTATACCACATCGCTCCAATTCACTCTATTCCTTGCCCTCCTTTCATCCTCCTGCATGTTCAGGCCCCGATCACACCAAATCTTTTTCACTTCATCTTTCCACCTCCAATTTGGTCTCCCTCTTCTCCTCGTTCCCTCCACCTCCGACACATATATCCTCTTGGTCGATCTTTCCTCACTCATTCTCTCCATGTGCCCAAACCATTTCAAAACACCCTCTTCTGCTCTCTCAACCACGCTCTTTTTATTTCCACACATCTCTCTTACCCTTACGTTACTTACTCGATCAAACCACCTCACACCACATATTGTCCTCAAACATCTCATTTCCAGCACATCCATCCTCCTGCGCACAACTCTATCCATAGCCCACGCCTCGCAACCATACAACATTGTTGGAACCACTATTCCTTCAAACATACGCATTTTTCCTTTCCGAGATAATGTTCTCGACTTCCACACATTCTTATATATATATATATATATATATATATATATATATATATCATCCCTGGGGATAGGGGAGAAAGAATACTTCCCCCGTATTCCCTGCGTGTCGTAGAAGGCGACTAAAAGGGGAGGGAGCGGGTGGCTGGAAATCCTCCCCTCTCGTTTTTTTCAATTTTCCAAAAGAAGGAACACAGAAGGGGGCCAGGTGAGGATGTTCCCTCAAAGGCCCATTCCTCTGTTCTTAACGCTACCTCGCTGACGTGGGAAATGGCGAATAGTACGAAAGAAAAGAAAGAATATATATATATATATATATATATATATATATATATATATATATATATATATATATATATTTTGTTATACTTTGTCGTTGTCTTCCGTGTTAGCGAGGTGGCGCAATGAAAACGAAAGAATGGCCCAACCCACCCACATACACATGTATATACCTACACGTCCACACACGCACATACCTATACATTTCAACGTATACATACACACACACACACACACACATATATATATATATATATATATATATATATATATATATATATATATATATATATATATATATATATATATATATATATATTGATTGATTGAGAGGGTGAAGGCATGTACAGAGCATCAGATTTGGGAAGAGCAGTGTGGTTTCAGAAGTGGTAGAGGATGTGTGGATCAGGTGTTTGCTTTGAAGAATGTATGCGAGAAATACTTAGAAAAGCAAATGGATTTGTATGTAGCATTTATGGATCTGGAGAAGGCATATGATAGAGTTGATAGAGATGCTCTGTGGAAGGTATTAAGAATATATGGTGTGGGAGGCAAGTTGTTAGAAGCAGTGAAAAGTTTTTATCGAGGATGTAAGGCATGTGTACGTGTAGGAAGAGAGGAAAGTGATTGGTTCTCAGTGAATGTAGGTTTGCGGCAGGGGTGTGTGATGTCTCCATGGTTGTTTAATTTGTTTATGGATGGGGTTGTTAGGGAGGTGAATGCAAGAGTTTTGGAAAGAGGGGCAAGTATGAAGTCTGTTGGGGATGAGAGAGCTTGGGAAGTGAGTCAGTTGTTGTTCGCTGATGATACAGCGCTGGTGGCTGATTCATGTGAGAAACTGCAGAAGCTGGTGACTGAGTTTGGTAAAGTGTGTGAAAGAAGAAAGTTAAGAGTAAATGTGAATAAGAGCAAGGTTATTAGGTACAGTAGGGTTGAGGGTCAAGTCAATTGGGAGGTGAGTTTGAATGGAGAAAAACTGGAGGAAGTGAAGTGTTTTAGATATCTGGGAGTGGATCTGGCAGCGGATGGAACCATGGAAGCGGAAGTGGATCATAGGGTGGGGGAGGGGGCGAAAATTCTGGGAGCCTTGAAGAATGTGTGGAAGTCGAGAACATTATCTCGGAAAGCAAAAATGGGTATGTTTGAAGGAATAGTGGTTCCAACAATGTTGTATGGTTGCGAGGCGTGGGCTATGGATAGAGTTGTGCGCAGGAGGATGGATGTGCTGGAAATGAGATGTTTGAGGACAATGTGTGGTGTGAGGTGGTTTGATCGAGTGAGTAACGTAAGGGTAAGAGAGATGTGTGGAAATAAAAAGAGCGTGGTTGAGAGAGCAGAAGAGGGTGTTTTGAAGTGGTTTGGGCACATGGAGAGAATGAGTGAGGAAAGATTGACCAAGAGGATATATGTGTCGGAGGTGGAGGGAACGAGGAGAAGAGGGAGACCAAATTGGAGGTGGAAAGATGGAGTGAAAAAGATTTTGTGTGATCGGGGCCTGAAGATGCAGGAGGGTGAAAGGAGTGCAAGGAATAGAGTGAATTGGAGCGATGTGGTATACCGGGGTTGACGTGCTGTCAGTGGATTGAATCAAGGCATGTGAAGCGTCTGTGGTAAACCATGGAAAGCTGTGTAGGTATGTATATTTGCGTGTGTGGACGTATGTATATACATGTGTAGGGGGGGGGGTTGGGCCATTTCTTTCGTCTGTTTCCTTGCGCTACCTCGCAAACGGGGGAGACAGCGACAAAGTACAATAAAAAAGAAATAATATATATATATATATATATATATATATATATATATATATATATATATATATATATATATATATATATATATATATTCCTACGAGTCTACGGGGAAAATGAAACACTTTCGTGTAATAGTCACATAATCAGGGGAGACACAAGAGAGAAATATAACAGTCAGTTGATATACATAGAAGAGACGAAGCTAGGAAGCCATTTGGTAAACATGCGATTGTCCAAGACAGACAACGAGCGTTCATAAACTTATCACTTTACAAATTTTATCAATAATAATGTTATCTAATTTGTATAGATCATCACTAATATTAAGATTATGATTATTTGGGTATTTGATGATAGAAGATTCAATGTTATTTCTGGTGGTAATAGAGTTAGATTTAATAACTGAGATGGCATTACTCCAGTCAATACAATGATCATAGTTTTTTAACACGATTAAACAAGGCATTTGACTCTTATTCCGTTCGTATATTACATTTATGTTGGTTAAGTCTAGCAAAGATCCTTACCAGTCTGCCCAACATAAAACTTATCGCAATTTCTACATGACACTTTATAGATGCATCTAAGGGAATTTTCTGGCGAGTTCCTGATCAAGATATTCTTTATGGTATTATTGTTGCTGAAGGCAACATTTACATTAAAGGATTTAAGCACTGTGGGAAGTAAAGTAAATTGTTATTAAAAGGGAGGACTAAAAGATTCTTGGTGTCAATGGGAGGTTTGGGCTCAAATCTATAAGATGATTTCTTTGCTAGCTTAAGGGATTTATCAATGAAAGATCTAGGGTACTTTAACTTAGATCCAATAGAATATATCTTCTCAAACTCATCATCAATAATCTCTAGACTGCAAATATTTAATGCCCTAAGGAACATAGTTTGAAAAGATGATAATCTAATTCTGTCATGTTGAGATGAGTAATAATGGACATATGAGCATGCATTGGTAGGTTTTTTGTATATGCCAAACTTAAACTTGTTTCCTTGCCTATGGATCTTGTTAGCTAAAAATAGTAACATACCATTATTTTCATTTTCTACAGTAAATTTGATGGAAGGTACTAAATTGTTAAGTAAGGGGAGAAATATTTGTTAATTTTCATTTGTTGGCGAAACACAAAGAACATCATTTTACATACCCAAACCAAATTGCATTAGAAAGCAAGATATCCTTTAATGATTTTGTTTCAAAAAGTTCCATATAAAGATTTTTTAGACCAGGTGGAAGATGGTTACCCATTGCCATACCAATTATTTTGAGCATGATAATCTCCATTGAATTGAATTACACAGTCTTTCAAACACAATTCTATCATTTCAATGAAAACAGACTTTGAAACAGGTCACTGAATATCATCCAAGACTTCTTTTCAATCTATGTTCCTTAGGGTATTACGTATTTGCAGTCCAGAGTTTATTGATGATGAGTTTTGAGAAGATATATTCTATTGGATCTAAGTTAAAGTACCCTAGAACTTTCATTGATAGATCCCTTAAGTTAGCAAAGAAATCATTTTATAGAGTTGAGCCCAAGCCTCCCATTGACACCAAGAATCTTTTAGTTCTCCCTTTTGATAATAATTTTACTTTACTTCCCATGTTGCTTAAATCCTTTAACATGAATGTTGCCTTCAGCAACAATAATACTATAAAGAATATCTTAATCAGGAACTCACCAGAAAATTCTCTTGGATGCATCTATAAAGTGCCATGTGGAAACTGTGATAAATTTTATGTTGGGCAGACTGGTAAGGATCTTTCTGTTAGACTTAAGCAACATAAATATAATATAAGAACAGGACAGGAATCAAATGCCTTGTTTAATCACGTTAAAAACTATGAACATTGTATTGACTGGAGTAATGCCATCTCAGGTATTAACTCTAACTCTATTACCACGAGAAATATCATTGAATCTTCTATTATGAAATAAACAAAAAATTATAATCTTAATATTAGTGATGGTCTATACAAATTACATAACTTCATTGTTGATAAAATTTGTAAAATGATAAGTTTATGAACGCTCGTTGTCTGTCTTGGACAATCGCATGTTTACCAAATGGCGTCCTAGCTTCGTCTCTTCAATGTATATGAACTGACTGTTATATTTCTCTCTTTTGTCTCCCCTGATGATGTGATTATCACACGAAAGTGCACTTGGGAACTTATCGTGTTTCATTTTCCCAGTGGACTCACAGGAAAATCTTGATCGCGAAAAATTGTGATCCTATATATATATATATATATATATATATATATATATATATATATATATATATTTTTTTTTTTTTTTGCTTTGTTGCTGTCTCCCGCGTTTGCGAGGTAGCACAAGGAAACAGACGAAAGAAATGGCCCAACCCACCCCCATACACATGTATATACATACGTCCACACACGCAAATATACATACCTACACAGCTTTCCATGGTTTACCACAGACGCTTCACATGCCTTGATTCAATCCACTGACAGCACGTCAACCCCGGTATACCACATCGCTCCAATTCACTCTATTCCTTGCCCTCCTTTCACCCTCCTGCATGTTCACGCCCCGATCACACAAAATCTTTTTCACTCCATCTTTCCACCTCCAATTTGGTCTCCCTCTTCTCCTCGTTCCCTCCACCTCCGACACATATATCCTCTTGGTCGATCTTTCCTCACTCATTCTCTCCATGTGCCCAAAACATTTCAAAACACCCTCTTCTGCTCTCTCAACCACGCTCTTTTTATTTCCACACATCTCTCTTACCCTTACGTTACTTACTCGATCAAACCACCTCACACCACACATTGTCCTCAAACATCTCATTTCCAGCACATCCATCCTCCTGCGCACAACTCTATCCATAGCCCACGCCTCGCAACCATACAACATTGTTGAAACCACTTTTCCTTCAAACATACCCATTTTTGCTTTCCGAGATAATGTTCTCGACTTCCACACATTCTTATATATATATATATATATATATATATATATATATATATATATATATATATATATATATATATATATATATATATATATATATATATATATATATCATCCCTGGGGATAGGGGAGAAAGAATACTTCCCACGTATTCCCTGCGTGTCGTAGAAGGCGACTAGAAGGGGAGGGAGCGGGTGGCTGGAAATCCTCCCCTCTCGTTTTTTTCAATTTTCCAAAAGAAGGAACAGAGAAGGGGGCCAGGTGAGGATGTTCCCTCAAAGGCCCATTCCTCTGTTCTTAACGCTACCTCGCTGACGTGGGAAATGGCGAATAGTACGAAAGAAAAGAGAGAATATATATATATATATATATATATATATATATATATATATATATATATATATATATATATATATATATATATATATTTTGTTATACTTTGTCGTTGTCTTCCGTGTTAGCGAGGTGGCGCAAAGAAAACGAAAGAATGGCCCAACCCACCCACATACACATGTATATACGTACACGTCCACACACGCACATACCTATACATTTCAACGTATACATACACACACACACACATATATATATATATATATATATATATATATATATATATATATATATATATATATATATATATATATATATATATATTGATTGAGAGGGTGAAGGCATGTACAGAGCATCAGACTGGGGAAGAGCAGTGTGGTTTCAGAAGTGGTAGAGGATGTGTGGATCAGGTGTTTGCTTTGAAGAATGTATGCGAGAAATACTTAGAAAAGCAAATGGATTTGTATGTAGCATTTATGGATCTGGAGAAGGCATATGATAGAGTTGATAGAGATGCTCTGTGGAAGGTATTAAGAATATATGGTGTGGGAGGCAAGTTGTTAGAAGCAGTGAAAAGTTTTTATCGAGGATGTAAGGCATGTGTACGTGTAGGAAGACAGGAAAGTGATTGGTTCTCAGTGAATGTAGGTTTGCAGCAGGGGTGTGTGATGTCTCCATGGTTGTTTAATTTGTTTATGGATGGGGTTGTTAGGGAGGTGAATGCAAGAGTTTTGGAAAGAGGGGCAAGTATGAAGTCTGTTGGGGATGAGAGAGCTTGGGAAGTGAGTCAGTTGTTGTTCGCTGATGATACAGCGCTGGTGGCTGATTCATGTGAGAAACTGCAGAAGCTGGTGACTGAGTTTGGTAAAGTGTGTGAAAGAAGAAAGTTGAGAGTAAATGTGAATAAGAGCAAGGTTATTAGGTAAAGTAGGGTTGAGGGTCAAGTCAATTGGGAGGTGAGTTTGAATGGAGAAAAACTGGAGGAAGTGAAGTGTTTTAGATATCTGAGAGTGGATCTGGCAGCGGATGGAACCATGGAAGCGGAAGTGGATCATAGGGTGGGGGAGGGGGCGATAATTCTGGGAGCCTTGAAGAATGTGTGGAAGTCGAGAACATTACCTCGGAAAGCAAAAATGGGTATGTTTGAAGGAATAGTGGTTCCAACAATGTTGTATGGTTGCGAGGCGTGGGCTATGGATAGAGTTGGTGGAATGGGCCTAAAGGCAAGGGTGAAATGAGCCTAAAGGCAAGGGTGAGATGGGCCTTAAGGGGAGGGAGGGTGGGTCTGAAGGCGACTGTGAGATGGGCCTAAAGGCTTGTGTGAACTGAGCCAGAAATGGGTTGGGGGGTGGTCTGGGCCTGATATGGTGGTTGGGGAGAGAGAGAGAGAGAGAGAGAGAGAGAGAGAGAGAGAGAGAGAGAGAGAGAGAGAGAGAGAGAGAGGTGGGCTGTGCCTAAAATGGGGAAGGGGGTGGATTGGGTCAGAAGGCGAAGATGGACTTTGTTTGAAGGCAAGTGTGGAATGGGCCTGAAGGTGATGGCGGGATGTTCCTGAAGACGAGGTGCCCTGGGCCTTAAGGCGATGAGGATGGGTTGGGCCAGAAGGCGAAGGTGGTTTGGGCCTGTAGGCGAGGATTAGCTGTGCCTGAAGGCGAGAATGAGCTTGACTTGTCGGTGAGGTGAGGATGGGAGAGGAGATGATGGGTTGGGCCTGAAGGTGAAGTTGTACTCGACCTGAAGGCAAGGGTGGAATAGGTCTGAAGGCGAGGTTGATCTAGGCTTGAAGGCAAGGTGTGATCGGCCAGAAGGCGATGGTGGGATGAGACAGGAGGAAGTGATGGTTCGAATTGAAGTTGTGGGTGGGATAGGCCTAAAGGCATTGCGAGACAGGCTTGTTAGCGAAGATGGAATGGGTCAGATGACGGGTGGGATGGGTTGAAGGCGAGGGTGGGATGGGCTTCAAAAAGAGGGCTGGCTGGGTACGAAGGAGAGGTTGGGTGGGACCAGAAGGTGAAAATGGGATGGGTCTGAAGGCGAGGATGAGCTTGCCCTGTCATCGAGGTGGGGATGGGCCTAAAGGCATTGCGAGATAGGCTTGTTAGCGAAGATGGGATGGGTCAGAAAACGTGGGTGGGATAGGCTTCAAAAAGAGGGTTGGCTGGGTATGAAGGAGAGGTTGGGCGGGACCAGAAGGTGAAGGTGGGATGGGCCTCAAGGCGAGGATGAGCTTGACCTGTCATCGAGGTGGGGATGGGCCAGCTGATGGAATTGGCTTGATGGCGAGGGTTAGATGGGCTAAATGGTGAGTATGAACTGGACTGA
>NW_027264761.1:0-6624 GCF_036320965.1 Panulirus ornatus
AAAACCTTGAGAATAACGAAAAAGCATCAAGTAAAATATAATTTTTTTTTTTTATACCCCCACAAATTTCATGGATGAAACAAAGTAAAAGATAAATTTCCCAACACTAAATATTTCAGAAAATCTTTTACCAAACCTACGTGGGAAAACCAAAGGGGTTTTTCATGTCCCGATTTAATCACATTTAAAAAGCTTTAGCTCCTTCCATGCAGTCTTCATTGTAATTTCAATCTTCACTATATCCTTACTTGACAAAACATTTACCCCTTTACTTTTCCCCAACTTCACTATATCCTTATCTTTTACTAAATATTCATCACCAACCACTAACCCGGAAAAAGGGAAAAAGTATTAAAGAAATAATATAAATATAATATATATAAAATAAATATAATATATTATATAAATAAAAATATATATATATATATTTTTTAATATAATAAAATAAATATATATATATATATATATAAATAAATATATATTTGGGAAGGAAATGCCTTTATGAATAAGTGAACCAAAAAATGTTCCCCCCCCTCAAAGATTGTTGCAGCTTCCCGGTCGGGCCCTTTCCCCCAATTCCAAAACGCATTTTAAAGAAACACATTGAAGTAAAAAAAACTTGCAAAAAAAGGCGACTTTTTGCATTACATGAGAAAAAGAAACTTTCCCCTTTTAAATGGCAATAACCCAAATAATTTGGAAAAACCGGGTGTTGGAAATTTTTGCTATATAATTAAGGAATAAAGCAAAAAGGGAACAAAAAGACACTTTAAAATTTAAGTTGGACCATCTTTTTAATAAAACGACGGGAAAAACACAAATCCTTCCCTTTTTTGATAAACCTTCTGATAAACAACCCAGACCCAAAAATTCCTTTTGTGAATTAGGCTCTGGATAAAGTTTTGCCCTGCTTTTAAAAAGGGAAGCCATCCCGTGAAAATGACAATATCTCTTTGTAATTTTAAAAAAATACAGTAAAACAAATAAATTTATGAAATTGATATCTGAAAATTTTGTGTTTCCAGTTTGTCAAAAAACCCCCAAAACCCAGGTTTTCCCCCAAAAAAATTTATAAGAGCTATTAACACCTTAAAAAGAAGAAAAAGGAATATAAAATTACAAAGTAAAAAAAGGCTAACACAGGGGTTTTGAATTTAGCAAAGAAACTTTTTTTTCAAAATTTAATTTTTTTTAAATGATTTAAAAACAACATATTTTAAAACTCATTTAAAAAACCCTTAGAAAGCATTTAAAATTTTCCCCCTTAATAAAGAAATGAAAAGGGGCTGTTGAAAATTAATGTTTTTTTATTTAAATTTGTCATCCTTTTTCCCCTTCATGCCATAAAATTTGGACTTTTCAAAACACATAAAAAGAATTTTTTCCCGCAAGACCTTTTTGAGTTCAGTAGGGTCCATCACAATAGATTACCCAAATGGGTTTTTTCTTACCCAAAACCCTTTAGTAGGTAAGGTGTAAATTTTAAAAATCAGAAAAATAAACAAAGTCAACAAAACAAACAAATTTAAAAACTAATTTTGATTTCAAAAAAGTTTGCTTCCCATTTTTTCCACAAAACTCTCCCCCAAATTTAATAAAATCTCACTAAACCTTTAAAATTAAATGTCTTTGAAACCCCAAAATCTTTTCAGATAAAGTCCCAAAAACCAAAAATTTATTTGCCAAATCTTCCCCTATAACGTTATTTAACACACGAATGTTGGAAGATTCGAAACCCCTGACCTTGATCCCCTTTGAGACTCCAAAGGGTCGGTGGGTAAAATGTACCACAACCCTGCCCGTGAATTCCAAAACTTAGTCACCTAAAACTTTAAGACCACACATGAAAAAACTGAGCTATAAACCCAAAAAAATTTGGGCAACGAAAGAAATTTCATATATCTGTTTTTAAAACTGATTAAGAATCTGGAAATAATAAGGAGAAAATTTAATCATTATCATTATCGGACGATTATAATGCCCAACAACACACTTAGGTACATAATATATTTTCTACAAAACCTACACGTGAAGAGACAATCCAACCATATCTACATCCCACTTGAAACCACCATATGGTATCCTTTCAGTAGCAGATATATTATACTTAATGATAATAATATAGATTACAAATAATGATAATATTGATACTAATATAAATAATATTAATTTAATATAATAATGATAATGATGATGATGATAATAATGATACATAATAATAATGATGATAGCTAATAATGATGATAATGAAAATAATAATTGATAATGATAATGATGATAATATGAGATAATAAGAATGATGAATGATGAATAATGATGATGATAATAAAAAATGATACAAGATAATAAGCTGATGCTAAAAATGATGATAAATGTAATTATATAAATGATTAATAATGATAATAATAATAATGATAATATCCAATTAATAATTATTAATAATGATAATAAGAATGAAACAATGAGAAAATAATGATAATAATGATAAAGATACTAAAGTAATAATAATAATAATAATGATAATAATAATAATAATATAGATAATAATAATCGGTACATAATGATAATAATGATAACAATGAAAATAGAAATACTATGATAATGCCAATGATAATGATAAAATGATAATGGATAATAATAATATATAATAATAATAATAATAATAATAATAATAATAATAATAATAAAAATAATGATAATAATAATGTGGTGTGGATGTAACCAAGATTGAAAAAAGAGAGAATGGGTAGTAATGTTTGAGGAAAGGAACCTGGAATGTTTTGGCTCCTGATGAAACGAAGCTCAAGGGTAAATGGAAGTAGTGGTTTGGGAATCCTGGGGAGTAACAGCAGGGTTAGTGAAGAGGACAAGAGCAAGGGAAGGAGTAGCAATACTCCTGAACAGGAGTTGTTGGGAGTAGTGAGAAGAGTGTAAGAAGTAAATTCTCGATTAATATGGGTAAAAACTGAAAGTTATTGGAGAGAGGTGGGTGATTATTGGGTGAAAAAGCACCTGGCATGAGAAGAAAGATCAAGAAGGCAATGTTTTGGGAGGCAGCTGAATGAGTGTGATAGTGGTTTTGATGCCACGATACCGGTTTTATAGTGATGGTGATTTGAATGCAAAGGTGAAGTAATGATGGCAGTTGAGGAATAGTTGGTATACATGGGTGTATCAGTGTTGTAAATGGAAATGGTAAAGAAGCTTGTAGATTTATGTGCTGAAAAAGGACTGATGATTGGGAATACCTGGTTTAAAAAGCGAGATATACAAAAGAATACTTATGTACGTAGGAGAGATGGCCAGAGAGCGTTATTGGATTACTTGTTTAATTGACAGGCGCTAAAGAGAGACTTTTGATGTTCATGATGCTGAAAGGTGCAACGGAGATGTTTGATCATTATCTTGTGGAGCTAAGGAGAAGTTGTATGTTTTCAAAAGAAAGTTGAATGGTTTGGGGTGATGAGGGTGGTGAGAGTAAGTGAGCGTGAGAAGAGACTGTTTGAGGAATTACCAGGAGAGACAGAGTACAGAATGGAAAAAGGTGAGAACAATGTAATAAGGGGAGTGGGAGAGGAAATGGGATTTATTAGGGAATCAGTGATGATTGCGCACAAGATGCTTGTGGCATGAGAAGAGTGGGAGGTGGTTGAATTAGAAAGGGTATGAGTGGTGGATGAAGTAAGTAAATTATTAGTGAACGAGAGAAGAGAGAGGCATTTGGAAACGATTTTTGCAGAAAAAATGCAATTGAGTGGAGATGTAAAAAGAAAGAGACAGAGGTCAAGAGAAAGGTGCAAGAGGTGAAAAAAAAGGCCAAAATGATATGGGGGTGAGAGAGTATCATTAAATTTTAGGGAGAATAAAAAGATGTTCTGGAAGGAGGTAAATCAAGTGCGTAAGACAAGGGAGCCAAATGGGAACTTCAGTGAAGGGCGCAAATGGGAGTGATTAACAAGTAGTGGTGATGGAGAAGGAGATGGAGTGAGTAATTTTGAAAAGGTTTGGGGGTTGAATGTGTTTGATGATAGAGTGGCAGATTATTAGGTGTTTTTGGTCGAGGTGGGTGCAATGTGAGGCGGTTACGGGGAAAATGATTTGTAAACAAGAAGTATGTAGTGAAAAGCTTGTCGGAAGATGAAAGCCGGCAAGGCACAGGATTTGGATTGGTATTGGCAGTGAATTTTATTAAAAAAGGGGGTGACTGTATTGTTGACTGGTTGGTAAGTTATTTTAATTTTTTAATGTATGGTATGACTCATGGTGAGGTGCCTTGAGGAATGGCGGAATGCGTGCATAGTGCCATTATAACAAAGGCAAAGGGGATAAGAGTATGCTCAAATTACAGATGGTATAAGTTTTGTTGAATATTCCTGGTATATATATGGAGGGTATTGATTTGAGAGGTTGAAGGCATGTACAGAGCAATCAGATTGGGAAGAGCAGTGTGGTTTCAGAAGTGGTAAGATGTGTGGATTCAGGTGTTTTGCTTTGAAGAATGTATATGAGAACATACTTAGAAAAGCAAATGGATTTTATGTTAGATTTATGGATCTGGAGAAGGCATAACTGATAGAGTTGATAGAGATCTCTTGGAAGGTATTCAGAATATATGGTGTGAGAAAGTGTTAGAAAGCAGAGAAAATTTTTATCGAGATGTAAGGCATGTGGTACGTGTAGGAAGAGAGGAAAATGAATTGGTTTCTCAAGTGAATGTAGGTTTGCGGCAAGGGGTGTGTGAATGTCTCCATGGTTGTTTAATTTGTTTATGATGGCGTTAAGGGGGAGGTAAATGCAAAGAATTTTAGGAAAGAGGGCAAGTATGATGTCTGTTGGGGATGAGAGGAGCTTGGAAGTGAGTCAGTTGTTGTTGCGCATGATGATATCAGCGCTGGTGGCTGATTAATGTGAGAAACTGCAGAAGCTGGCGACGGGGCGTTTGTAAAGTGTGGTGGAAGAAGAAAGTTAAGAGTATATGTGAATAAGAGCAAGGTTATTAGGTACAATTAGGGTTGAGGTCAAGTCAATTGGAGGTGAGTTTTGAATGGAGAAAAACTGGAGGAAGTGAAGTGTTTTAGATATCTGGAGTGATCCTGGCAGCGGCTGGAACCAAGGAAGCGGAAGTGGATCATAGTGTGGGAGGGGCAAAAATTCGGGGGCCTTGAAGAATGTGTGGAATCGAGAACATTATCTCGGAAAGCAAAAATGGTATGATGAAGGAATAGTGTATCCAACAATGTTGTATGGTTGCGAGGCGAGGCTAATGGGATAGAGTTGTGCGCAGGAGATGATGTGCTGGGAAATGAGATGTTTGAACAAGTGTGGTGTGAGGTGGGTTTGAACGAGTGAGTAACGTAAGGGTAAGAGAGATGGTGGAAATAAAAAGAGCGTGTTGAGAGAGCAGAAGAGGTGTTTTGAAGTGTTTGGGCACATGAGAGGATGAGTGAGGAAAGATTGACCAAGAGGATATATGTGTCGGAGGTGATGGAAACAAGGAAAGAGGGAGACCAAATTGGAGGTGGAAAGGATGAGTGAAAAAGATTTGTGTGATCGGGCCCCCCCCCCCTGAACATTGCAGGAGGTGAAAGGAGGGCAAGGAATAGAGTGAATTTGGAGCGATGTGGTAACCTGGTTGAACGTGCTGTCAGATGGATTGAATCAAGGCATGTGAAGCGACTGGGGTACACCATGGAAGCTGTGTAGGTAAGTATATTTGCAGTGTGTGGAAAGTCTGTCTATACCATGTGTATGGGGGAAGGGTGTGCCAATTCTTATCGTCGTTTCCTTGCGCTACCTCGCAAACGCGGAGACAGCGACAAATATAATAAATAAATTATGAATAAATATATAATATTAATGATGATGATCTAATAATAATGTTAATGAAACAAATGATAATAATAGTAATTGAACTAATAATATAATAGTAATGATAATAGTAATAATGATATATAGTAATTTGATACTAATAATGATAATGGTAATGATAGTAATGATGTAATTATGATAAATATACTGTACTATAAAGCTAATAACGGTAAAACATTCAATCCAGTTTGCGTCTCTTCCTAATATAACAAGACAATCTGGTCTAAATATACCACATACCCGTTTAACACCTGATTAAAAGAATTAAATTCCCACGACCAAGATTTTGTCTGATCTGTCCCTTGAACATATTTTGAACCTATACACATCTTGTGTATATAGTTTATTTCATACCATTAAATGAATATGTCAAACATGTTTTCAGGAAAAAATAAGTTTTTCATTGTATGTTTTTCATTTCCCCTTGGATGGAAGGATCCCAGGGATTAGTGAATATCTCGTGTCCCAACCAAACCGTGCTCTGTTGGTCCCTGCTGTCCTCTGGTTGTCCATAAAGTTTTTATGAAAAAAAAAAGATAAAATGTTTATCAGGAGCGGGACTCGAACCCAGAGGGGGCCCGGAAGACAGACAATGGATTTGAAAGCAGCGCCTTAACACACCCGTCCATCTTGGCCACAGAAAATAAATTTGGAAGTTCTCTCTAACTACAAATGTATAGTATATACTTACAAGGTTAAAGACGGGACAAACACGAGTGTATAACTCTCTCCCCATAATGCACACTACACACAACA
>NW_027264762.1:0-7124 GCF_036320965.1 Panulirus ornatus
TGTATGTCTCTTTTTTTACACCAGCTATTCCCAATCACAAGTCTTTTCTCAGCACACAAATCTACAAGTTCTTCACCATTTCCATTTACGACGCTGATCACCCCATGTACTGCAATTATTCCCTCCACTGCCAAATTGCTCACCTTATCATTCAAATCATCCATCACTATAGCCAGGGCTTGTGCATCAAACCTACTAACATACTCACTCAGCTGTTCCCAAAACACTTTCCTCTCATGATCTTTTTTCTCATGCCCAGGTGCATAGGCACCAATAATCACCCATCTCTCTCCGTCCACTTCCAGTTTAACCATATCAATCTATCACATACTTCCACCACTCCTGTTTCAGGAGTAATGCTACTCCTTCCCTTACTCTTGTCCTCTCACCAACCTCGGACTTTACTCCCAAAACATTCCCAAACAGCTCTTCCTATTTACCCTTAAGCTTTGTTTCACTGAGAACCAAAACATCTAGGTTCCTTTCCTCAAACATACTACCTATGTCTCGTTTTTTCTCATGTTGGTTGCATCCACACACATTTAGATACCCCAATCTGAGCCTCCGAGGAGGATGAGCAGTCCCCGCGTGACTTCTTCTCTTTACCTGTTTAGAAAGTTAAGATACAAGGAGGAGAGGGTTTGTAGCCCCCCGCTCCCGTCCCCTTTAGTCGCCTTCTATGACATGTGAGGAATGCATGGGAAGTATTCTTTCTCCCCTATCCCCACAGATAATATATCTTTACAAAGAATTCACCTTCTTGTCCAAAAAATAAATCTATGATGCACTCGTTGTCTGTCTTGGACAATCGCATGTTTACCAAATGGCGTCCCATCTACGTCACTTCGTTGTATATTTCTCTCTTGTGTCTCTCTTGATGACGTGATTATTACAAGAAAATGCACATGGAAACTTATCGTGTTTCATTTTATCCTTGGACTCATAGGAATATACTTGATCACGCGCATAAATATGATCCTTTCCAATATATATATATATATATATATATATATATATATATATATATATATATATATATATATATATATATATATATATATATATATATATATATGTATATATATATATATATATATATATATATATATATATATATATATATATATATATATATATATATATATACATATATATATATATATATATATATATATATATATATATATATATATATATATATATATATATATATATATATATATATATATATATATACATATATATATATATATATGTATATATATATATATATATATATATATATATATATATATATATATATATATATACATATATATATATTTCTTTTCTTTCAAACTATTCGCCATTTCCCGCGTTAGCGAGGTAGCGTTAGGAACAGAGGACTGGGCCTTTTTTGGAATATCCTCACCTGGCTCCCTCTGTTCCTTCTTTTGGAAAATTAAAAAAAAAACGAGAGGGGAGGATTTCCAGCCCCCCGCTCCCTCCCCTTTTAGTCGCCTTCTACGACACGCAGGGAATACGTGGGAAGTATTCTTAATCCCCTATCCCCAGGGAAAATATATATATATATATATATATATATATATATATATATATATATATATATATATATATATATATATATATATATATATATATATATATACAGAGAGAGAGAGAGAGAGAGAGAGAGAGAGAGAGTAGATAGTAAAAGTTTGCGGAAGATGAAAGCCTGGCAAGGCAGCAGGTTTGGATGGTATTGTAGTGGAATTTATTAAAAACAAAAAGGGGGTGACTTTATTGTTGACTGCCTGGTAAGGTTATTCAGTGTATGTATGACTAATGGTGAGGTGCCTGAGGATTAGCGGAATGCGTGCATAGTGCCATTGTACAAAGGCAAAGGGGATAAGAGTGAGTGGTCAATTTGCAGAGGTATAAGTTTGAGTATTCCTAGGAAATTATATATGGGGGTATTGATTGAGAGGGTGAAGGCATGTACAGAGCATCAGATTGGGGAAGAGCAGTGTGGTTTCAGAAGTGGTAGAGGGATTTTTACTAAGTTTAGAATATGTTGTGTTATCCCTTAGAAGCAATTAATTCTCATTTCAATAAAGAAATGAAGTTGTCGTTGAAAGGTAACATTTCTCTTATCAAAAGTTTGTCATCTTTGTCCCCTTCATTGCCATATATGTATGGACTTATCCAAACACATAAACAGAATTTTCCAGCAAGACCTATAGTGAGTTCAGTAGGCTCCATCACATATAAATTGTCAAAATGGTTAGTTTCTTTATTAAGCCCTTCAGTGGGTAAGGTATCAAATTCTAATATCATGAACAATGTAGATTTAGTCAACAAGCTAAACAATATCAATGTTGATTTGGATTTCAAACTAGTTAGCTTTAATGTTTCCTCACTTTTCACTAAAGTTCCTGTTGATGACCTTTTAGAATATTTATTTGATGTCTTGGATGATATTCATTTACCTGTTTCAAAGTGTAATTTCATTGAACTGATAGAATTGTGTATAAAAGACTGTGTACTTCAATTTAATGGAGATTATTATGCTCAAAAATTTGGTATGGCAATGGGTAACCCTCTTTCACCTGTACTAAGTAATCTTTATCTGGAATTTTTTGAAACAAAATTACTAAAGGATATCTTACCTTCTAATGCAATTTGGTTTAGGTATGTAGATGATGTTCTTTGTGATTGGCCAACAAATGAAAATTTACAAATATTTCTCCCCTTACTTACCAATTTAGTACCTTCCATCAAATTTACTGTAGAAAATGAAAATAATGGTATGTTACCATTCTTAGAGTGCATGATCCATAGACAAGGAAACAAGTTTAAGTTTAGCATATACAGAAGACCCACCAATGTATGCTCATATATCCATTATTACTCATCTCAACATTACAGAGTTAAATTATCATCATTTCAATCTATGTTCCTAAGGGCATTACGTATTTGCAGTCCAGAGTTTATTGATGATGAGTTTGAGAAGATATATTCTATTGGATTTAAGTTAAAGTACCCTAGATCTTTCCTTGATAAATCCCTTAAGTTAGCAAAGAAATCATTTTATACAGTTGAGCCCAAACCTCCCATTGACACCAAGAATCTTTTAGTTCACCCTTTTGATAATACTTTCACTTTCCTTCCCATGTTGCTTAAATCCTTTAATGTAAATGTTGCCTTTAGCGACAATAATACTATAAAGAATATCTTAATCAGGAATTCACCAGAAAATTCTCTTGGTTGCATCTATAAAGTGCCTTGTGGAAACTGGTAAATTTTATGTTGATCAAACTGGTAAGGATCTTTCTGTTAGACTTAAGCAACATAAATATAGTATAAGAACGGGACAAGAATCAAATGCCTTGTTTAATCATGTTAAAAACTATGATCATTGTATTGACTGGAGTAACGCCATCTCAGTTATTAAATCTAACTCTATTACCAAGATAAATATCATTGAATCTTCTAATATTAAATACACAAAGAATTATAATCTTAATATTAGTGATGGTCTATACAAATTAGATAACTTTATTGTTGATAAGATTTGTAAAATGATAGGTTTATGAACGCTCGTTCTATGTTTTGGACAATCACATGTTTACCAAATGGCGTCCTAGCTTCGTCTCTTCGATATATATAACTGACTGTTATATTTCTCTCTTGTGTCTCCCCTGATGATGTGTTAATTACACGAAAGTGCACTTGGGAACTTTTCGTGTTTCATTTTCCCCGTGGACTCATAGGAATATCTTGATCACGCGCAAAATTTTGATCCTTTCCAACATGTATATTTGTGTGTGTGTGTGTATATATGTATATATATATATATATATATATATATATATATATATATATATATATATATATATATATATATATTTTTTTATACTTTGTCGCTGTCTCCCGCGTTTGCGAGGTAGCGCAAGGAAACAGACGAAAGAAATGGCCCAACCCCCCCCCCCATACACATGTATATACATACGTCCACACACGCAAATATACATACCTACACAGCTTTCCATGGTTTACCCCAGACGCTTCACATGCCTTGATTCAATCCACTGACAGCACGTCAACCCCGGTATACCACATCGCTCCAATTCACTCTATTCCTTGCCCTCCTTTCACCCTCCTGCATGTTCAGGCCCCGATCACACAAAATCTTTTTCACTCCATCTTTCCACCTCCAATTTGGTCTCCCTCTTCTCCTGGCTCCCTCCACCTCCGACACATATATCCTCTTGGTCAATCTTTCCTCACTCATCCTCTCCATGTGCCCAAACCACTTCAAAACACCCTCTTCTGCTCTCTCAACCACGCTCTTTTTATTTCCACACATCTCTCTTACCCTTACGTTACTCACTCGATCAAACCACCTCACACCACACATTGTCCTCAAACATCTCATTTCCAGCACATCCATCCTCCTGCGCACAACTCTATCCATAGTCCACGCCTCGCAACCATACAACCATCTCAGTTATTAAATCTAACTCTATTACCAAGATAAATATCATTGAATCTTCTAATATTAAATACACAAAGAATTATAATCTTAATATTAGTGATGGTCTATACAAATTAGATAACTTTATTGTTGATAAGATTTGTAAAATGATAGGTTTATGAACGCTCGTTCTATGTTTTGGACAATCACATGTTTACCAAATGGCGTCCTAGCTTCGTCTCTTCGATATATATAACTGACTGTTATATTTCTCTCTTGTGTCTCCCCTGATGATGTGTTAATTACACGAAAGTGCACTTGGGAACTTTTCGTGTTTCATTTTCCCCGTGGACTCATAGGAATATCTTGATCACGCGCAAAATTTTGATCCTTTCCAACATGTATATTTGTGTGTGTGTGTGTATATATGTATATATATATATATATATATATATATATATATATATATATATATATATATATATATATATATATATATTTTTTTTTTTTTTTTTTTTTTTTTGCCGCTGTCACCCGCGTTTGCGAGGTAGCGCAAGGAAACAGACGAAAGAAATGGCCCAACCCACCCCCATACACATGCATATACATACGTCCACACACGCAAAATATACATACCTACACAGCTTTCCATGGTTTACACCAGACGCCTCACATGCCCTGATTCAATCCACCGACAGCACTTCAGCCCCGGTACACCACATCGCTCCAATTCACTCTATTCCTTGCCCTCCTTTCACCCTCCTGCATGTTCAGGCCCCGATCACACAAAATCTTTTTCACTCCATCTTTCCACCTCCAATTTGGTCTCCCTCTTCTCCTCGTTCCCTCCACCTCCGACACATATATCCTCTTGGTCAATCTTTCCTCACTCATTCTCTCCATGTGCCCAAACCATTTCAAAACACCCTCTTCTGCTCTCTCAACCACGCTCTTTTTATTTCCACACATCTCTCTTACCCTTACGTTACTTACTCGATCAAACCACCTCACACCACACATTGTCCTCAAACATCTCATTTCCAGCACATCCATCCTCCTGCGCACAACTCTATCCATAGTCCACGCCTCGCAACCATACAACATTGTTGGAACCACTATTCCTTCAAACATACCCATTTTTGCTTTCCGAGATAATGTTCTCGACTTCCACACATTCTTCAAGGCTCCCAGAATTTTCGCCCCCTCCCCCACCCTATGATCCACTTCCGCTTCCATGGTTCCATCCGCTGCCAGATCCACTCCCAGATATCTAAAACATATATATTCATGTGTATGTGGGTGGTTTGGGCCATTCTTTCGTCTGTTTCCTTGCGTTTCTTCGCTAACGCGGGAGACAGCGACAGAGTATACTATATATAAATATATATATTATATATCCTTCCCTCCTTGTATTTTAACTTTCTAAAAATGGGAAACAGAGGGAGTCACGCGGGGAGTGCTCATCCTCCTCGTAGACTCAGATTGGGGTGTCTAAATGTGTGTCGATGTAACCAAGATGTGAAAAAAGGAGAGATAGGTAGTATGTTAGAGGAAAGGAACCAGGATGTTTTGGCTCTGAGTGAAACGAAGCTCCATCTCCTTCTCACATCACCACTGCTTGTTATCACCTCCCCATTTGCGCCCTTCACTGAAGTTCCCATTTGCTCCCTTGTCTTACGCACTTTATTTACCTCCTTCCAGAACATCTTTTTATTCTGCCTATAATTTAATGATACTCTCTCACCCCAACTCTCATTTGCCCTCTTTTTCACCTCATGCACCTTTTTCTTGACCTCCTGTCTCTTTCTTTTATACATCTCCCACTCAATTGCATTTTTTCCCTGCAAAAATCGTCCAAATGCCTCTCTCTTCTTTTTCACTAATAATCTTACTTCTTCATCCCACCACTCACTACCCTTTCCAATCAACCCACCTCCCACTCTTCTCATGCCACAAGCATCTTTTGCGAAATCCATCACTACTTGCCTAAATACATCCCATTCCTCCCCCGCTCCCCTTACTTCCATTGTTCTCACCTTTTTTCATTCTGTACTCAGTCTCTCCTGATACTTCCTCACACAAGTCTCCTTCCCAAGCTCACTTACTCTCACCACCCTCTTCACCGCAACATTCACTCTTCTTTTCTGAAAACCCATACAAATCTTCACCTTAGCCTCCACAAGATAATGATCAGACATCCCTCCAGTTGCACCTCTCAGCACATTAACATTCAAAAGTCTCTCAATCGCGCGCCTATCCCTGGGGATAGAGGTGAAAGAATACTTCCCACGCATTCCTCGCGTGTCGTAGAAGGCCACTAGAGGGGACGAGAGCGGGGGGCCAGAAATCCTCCCCTTCTTGTATTTTTTAACTTTCTAAAATGGGAAACAGAAGAAGAAGTCACGCGGGGAGTGCTCATCCTCCTCGAAGGCTAAGACTGGGGTGTCTAAATGTGTGTGGATGTAACCAAGATGTAAAAAAAGGAGATATAGGTAGTAAGTTTGATGAAAGGAACCTGGATAGCTTTGGCGTCGAGTGAAACGAAGCCTCAAGGGTAAAGGGGAAGATGGTTGGTAAATGTCCTTGGGAGTAAAGGTCCGGGGTAACTGAGAGACAAAAGAGCAATGGAAAGAGTTAGCAGTACTCCTGAAACAGGAGTTGTGGAGTA
>NW_027264763.1:0-6858 GCF_036320965.1 Panulirus ornatus
AAAAGAGAAGAGAAGCATTTGGACGTGTTTGCAAGGAAAAGTGCAATGACTGGGAGATGTATAAGAGAAGGAGCAAGGAGGTCAAGAATAGGTGCAAGGAATGAGACAGAGCTTCTGTATCTCACTTCTTGAAACACCTAGAGACAATATGATATATACAATACAGAATCTACACCGTAAACTGAATTGCCCACCATATCAACTACTTCGTGAGCTGGAAAAATCACGGGCCATTAGAGTTTACTGATCTTCTAATTCTTTTTTTTTTTCACTGCTGCCAACATTTGTTTGGAACTATATATACAATACAAAGTAAGGCATCTTCACTACAAACTGAATGTCCTCATATGTCATAATAATGTACAATTGGGCATCTTCACTTAAACTGAATTGTCCACCATAATCTAATGCACTTGAGGCTGGTAGAAATCATGGCCATAGTTTATTCTTTCATTCTTTACACCATTATTGACACAATTGCATTATAATATATGAATAAAATACACAATTGGGCATCATTGAAATTTCAATACACAAAGAATTATAATCTTAATATCAGTGATGGTTACTATACAAATGATAACTTTAAGTGATAGAAATTTTGTAAACATTTCACCTTCTGTCCACATAATAAGGTTTATGATACGCTTGTGTGTCTTATCATGGAACAATCACATGTTTACCATAAATGGCATCCTCGCTCCGTCTCTTCGTTGTATAAACAACTGACTGTTATATTTTTTCCTCATTGTATACTCCAATGATGATGTGAGTTTTACAGGAAAGTGCACTTGGGACTTATCGTGTTGATTTTCCTCCTCACGTGACTCATGAGAATAAACTTGATCACGTGCAAAATTGTTGATCCTTTTTTCGAATAAATACATATAAATATATATATATATAATATATATATATAGATATTTATATATATATATATATATATATAATAAATTATAATATATATATATATATATATGTCTATATATTATATTACATATATATATAATTGGAAGGATTTTCACAATTTTGGACAATCACATGTTTACCAAATGCGTCTCCGAGCTCCGTCTCTTCGATGTTATCACTGACTGTTATATTCCTCTCTTGTGTCTCCCGTGATGATGTGATTATTACACGAGAGTGCACTTGGGAACTTTTTGTGTTTCATTTCCCCGTGGACTCATAGGAATATATATATATATATATATATATAATCTAGATATAAATAAATATATATTTATATCTATATATATATATTATAAATAAATATAAAATATCGCTACCATTTCCGCAAAACCGGGAGAACAGCGACAAAGTATAGATAAAAAAATGATATAATATATATATATATAAATATATAAACTTATATATATAAATATATAATATCTATATATATATATAAATATATAAGATCTAATATATAATTATATATATAATATATATATAATATATATACATACATCTATAGATATATATATCCTTCAGTTTTTACTTCATCGATAATGAGGACAGAAGAAGGAGTCAAGCAAGTAAATTTCGTCAAAGACATCTCTCTTTTCATAACGCTGCCTCGCAAAGATTTCATTATTTCAAATTGAAGAAACAGCGAATTTCTATTGTCTGGTTGCTCAGTGGTAGAGCAGATCTGATAAACTCAAGTCTGGGTTCGAGAACCCACACCAACATATTAATTTTTTGTCTTTTTCCTTTTTTCATTTTGTCCCGCATCACATGTGTGCAACATTCAGTAAGTTTCATTCAACGTTATAGTGAAATTCTTCACAAATAAATGGGGTTTCCACTGATAATTTTTTTTTCTTATCTGAAGGGTCATGTCCACCAAGACCGTCCTTGAAATCTTCCAGAAGCTTTCTGCGATCCCCTCCAACTGCTGGGCCACATCAAGTTTAACATGGTCCGGACATCGGTTGTGGAACGACTTAATCTGCTTCCGGTAGTTAGCAGGGATGATAATGAGGGCTCTGACCTCATACCAGGACAGCTTAAGTTCCAGTCCTATTGCTTAGTTCCGAGTTATTGCTTATTCCAGTCTATTGCAACGACAACAAAAAAGTAAAACATTTCTTCGTGGAAAATTGAGAGGAAAACACACAGCACACAGGAGATTTAACCCAGTGGTTATTTTGCGGCTAGTCGGCAACGGTCCGTTCCAAACACTATTTTGCCGTGGTAATCTCAGTACTATCTCATATAATACTATGTCCACAAAAATATGTTCTTGTGGGCCGGACTCAGTGGTAAGCACTGATTGGTATGCGAGAGGACCCGGGTTCAAACCCCGGCGCTTCCATTTTTATTTGGGAAATTCATTGTTTTCGGTGTTATTATATATATATATATTATAATATATATATAACACATATAAATATATTATATATATAATCGTCCGATCAGGAAGTTAAGAAGCAACGTGGGTCTGGTTAGTACTTGGATGGGTTACCGTCTGGACACCAATGCTTAATCTCTGGGGATAGGGAAAAAGTTATAACTTGCCACACGTATTCCCTGTGTGTCGTACAAGCGACTAAAAAGGGGAGGGAGCAGAAGGCCGAAATCCCATTACTCTCATTTATCAATTTTACAAAAGACGGAACTGAGAAGATATAAAAGATATTGTAAAGATATAACTAATATAATAATAAAAATGAATGGAAGATACGAATGTAGCTAAACAAGAGGAAAATGAAGAGTTAAGAGAAATCCAAATTATCACTAGTGAAGATAAATGTATATGTAAGATTTTTTTATTGAAAATCAAAATAATGATAAGATGAGAGTGTAGTGACGATGGGGTTAGTTAGGGAGTGTGACACATGCCTTTACAATGATAATAAAGAGGTAACACAATGAGGAACACAAACTTTCCAAAGCTACGTCAAGTCAGACTTTAAACTAAGTTCGGTAAACAGAAGGATGATGTTAAGATGAGAGTGTAGTGAGAAAGTATAGTTGATTAAAGGATATTGTCAAGATAGGTTGTGGCGAAGATACGAATGTATGAAGATACGAATGTCGTAGAGAAAGGTTTTTAAAGAGTAAATTATAATTCAAAATGAATATTAGTGACATACGACTATTACTAGTGAACATCAGGGAGTACAATGATAATGTATGGTAGAAATAAACGGGTCGTGAAGAAGAGGGTATAGTGAAGATTAATTTTTTTTTTTAAAGAATGAAAATAACCTAGTATTGAAAGATACACGTTAGTGAAATATGAGTTTGTAGTGACTTACGTTATTGACCTGATCCCCAAAACCTCCAAACTACGTTCAAGGGCGGATCAAAGCCCCACCTAAAAGGCTATTTGCAACTATTTCCCTGCAAAACCTCGTCCAAATGCCTCTCTCTCTTTTACTAATATATATATATATATATATGTGTGTGTGTTGTATAAAATATATATATATATATTATATATATAATAATATATATATTAATATATATATATATATAAATAAATAAATCCCCCCTCTCGTTTTTTTTATTTTTTTTTAATTTTCCAAAAGAAAGGAAAACAGAAACGAGGGGCCAGGTTAGGTTTTTCCCTCAAAGGCACAGTCCGCTATTCTTAACGCTACCTCGTATTGCGGGAAATTGCCGAATAGTTGAAAAAAAAAAACAAATATTATATAATTATATATTTTATATTTATAATATTATATTATATATATTTAGAGATATATATATATATATATATTAGGTAAAAGAGAGAGAAGCATTTGACGAGTTTTGCAAGGAAATAGTGCAAATGAATGGGAGATGTCTAAGAGAAGGAGGCAAGAGTTCAAGAGATAGAGTGGCAAGGATTGAGGAAAGAGGGCTTCTGTATCTTCACTTCTTGAAACACCTAGAGTACAATATGATATATACAATACAAATCGTCACCGTAAACTGAATGGGCCCACCCATATCTACTACTCTTGAGCTGAAGAAATCAGGCCATAAGTTTATGATCTCTAATTCTTTTTTTTCACTGCTGCCAACATTAGTTTGGAATATATATACAATACAAAGTAAGGCATCTTCACTAAAACTGAAATACCCCATAAGTACATATAATGTACAATGGGCATCTTCACTTAAACTGAATTGTCCACCATAATCAATGCACTTGAAGCTGGTAGAAATCATGGCCATTAGTTTTTATCTTTCATTCTTTATCACCATTATTTGACACAATTGCATGATAATATAAGAATATAATACACAATTGGGGCATCATTGAAATTTCAATACACAAAGAATGATAATCTAATATCAGTGATGGTCTATACAAATTGGATAACTTTAATTGCTGATAGAATTTGTCAACAATTCACCTTCTAGTCCACATAAGAAGTTTGAATGATACGCCTTGTTGTCTTTCATGGACGATCACATGTTTACCATATGCATCCTCGCTCCGTCTCTTCGTTGTATATCACTGACTGTTATATTTTTCTCATGTATCTCCCATGATAATTTTAGTTTTAAGGAAAGTGCACCTTGGGAACTTATCGTGTTTTATTTTCCCAGTGACTCACACATGAGAAAAACTTATCACGATGGCAAAATTGTGGATCCATTTTTCGATAATATATATATAAATATTATATATATAATATAATAAAATATATATATATATATAATATATATATTATATAGTTATATAATATATATATATATATATATATATTATAATATGTATAAATAATATATACATATATATATATTGGAAAGGATAACAATTTTGGACATTCACAATGATTTACCAAATGCGTCCGAGCCCGTCTCTTCGATGTATATCAACTGACCAGTTATAATTCCTCTCTGTGTCTCCCGTGATGATTGATTATAACACGAGAGTGCACTTGGGAACTTTTTGTGTTTCATTTTCCCCCGTGGACACATAGGAATATATATATATATATATATATATATACTATATATAATATATATATATATATATATATAATATATCGCACCTCGGCAAACGCGGAGACTAGCGACAAAGTATAATACAAAATGATATAATATAATAAATATATAAATATTATAATATATATATATATATATATATATATATATATAATATATATATATATATATATACATTACATCTATATATATATATATCCTTCAGTATGTTTACTTTCGATAATGAATGAACAGAAGAAGGAGTCAAGCAAGTAAAATTCGTCAAAGACATCTCTCTTTTCTTAACGCTGCCATCGCAAAGATTATCATTATTTCAAATTGAAGAAACAGACGAATTTTCTATGTCTGATATCTTCATGGAAGAGCATGATTCTGATAAACTCAAGGTCGGTGGGTCGAGACCCACACCAAACATAATTTTTGTCTTTTTCTTTTTTCATTTTGTCCGCATCACATGTGCAACATTTCCAGTATGTTCATACCAACGTTATAGTGAAGATCTTCACAATAAATTGGGGTTTTTCCGACCGTTATCTGAAAGGGTCAGGTCTCCCAAGACGTCCCTTGAAATCTTCCAGAAGCTTCGGGCGATCCTCCTCAACTGCTGCTGGGCACATCAGAAGTTAACATGGGCCGGACATCGGTTGTGGGAACGCTTAATCTGCTTCCGTAGTTAGCAGGGAGATAATGAGGGCTCTGGACCTCCATACCAGGTCAACTTGGTTCCAGTCTATTGCTTAGTTCCAGTTTATTGACATAGTTCCATCTATTGCAACGACAATAAAAGATTAAAACTTATTTCTTCGTGGAAAATTGAGAGGAAAACACGACCAGCAACATGGAGAATACCCGTGTTATTTTTGCCGGCTAGTTCGGCAACGGGTCGGTCAAACACTATTTGGCCGTGGTAATCTCAGTGCTCATATAATACTATGTCACAAAATATGTTCTTGGGGGCGTAGGCTCAGTGGTAAGAGCCACTCGCTTGGGGCATAGCTAGAGGTCCCGGTTCAAACCCCGGCGCTTCCCCATTTTTGTTATTTGGGAAATTCATTGTTTTCAGTCTTATATATATATATTGATATCATAGATATATTATAAATAATATATATATAAGATAATATATATATAATATAATATATAATATATATATATATATAAGATTATATACATATATTATATATATATATATATATCTGTATTTATATAATATATATAATATATATATATTATATATATATATATATAATATATATATTATAAATATATATTATAAGATATATATATATAATATTATATATATTAAAATATATATATACTCGTTCCCGACAGAGAAGTTAAGCCAACGGTGGTCTGTTAGTACTTGGATTGGTGACGTCTGGGAACAACCAATGTGTTATCTCCTGGGATAGGAAGAAAGCATACTTGCCACGTATTCCCTGCGTGTCGTACAAGGCGCCTAAAAGGGAGTGAGCGGGATGTTGGAAAATCCCTTTACTCTCATTTTCAATTTATCCAAAAGACGGAACAGAGAAGAAAATAAAGATATTTGAAAGATGTATGATATAAGATATAACATGAATGGAAGATACGAATGTCAGCCTGAAACAAGGCGTAATGAAGATTCAGGGGCAAAGGAAAAATCATTATGTTGGTGAAGATGAATGTATAATGCTGAGATTTTGTATCGAAACATCAAGAAGTAATGATAATGATGAAGAGTGTAGTGATGATAAGGGTTTAGTTGGTGAGTGGACATTTGCCTTTTACACTGATGATAAAGGACTAACACAATGGAGAACAAAACTTCCAAAGCTAACTTCAAGTCAGACTTTGAACTAGTTCGTAACAGAAGGAAGTTTAAGAGGAGAGTGTATGAGGAAGAGTATAGTGATGATAAGTAGATTGTCAAGA
>NW_027264764.1:0-4232 GCF_036320965.1 Panulirus ornatus
TGAAAGAGACAAATCAAAAATATACTTAAAAGACCGTTAAGGGGGTGCCAAAGTCCAAATACTGTTTCATGAAGTCATCAAAAAAAAAAAGAGAAATTAACGGTTTATTTAAATCCCCTTTGGAACCGCCAAGGCAATTGCAGGGGAATAGAGGCATCAAAAGGGAAAAGAAACTTGGAAAAGGCTTACTTTAATGCACTTTGGGGATGCCAAAGGGCAAGAGAATTGCGTGAAGGCATCCAAAATTGAGAGGAAATTGAAGGATTAATCTAATGCCCTTTGGCGACTTCAAAGGCCTTTACAGGGTAATACTGGCAACTGAAGGGTAAAGAGACAATTTAAAAGTTTATTTAAAAGAACCGTTTAGGGGTGCCAAGGTCCAATATAGTTGCATGGTGCATCCAAAAATAAAAAGACAAATTAACGGTTAACTTTAAATCCCCTTTGGCGCCGCCAAAGGCAATACAAGGGGGCATAGAGGCATCAAAAGGGAAAGAAAACATTTAGAAAGCATACATTAATCCACTTTGGGGATGCCAAAGGGCATGAAAATTTGCGTTTGGAGGCTTCCAATATTTAACAGGAAAAAAGGAAAATAACAAAAAATTGAAGAGATTTAATCTAAATCCCCTTTGCGTCATCAAGGCCTTTAAGGGAATATTGCATCTGAAAGGAAAGGACAAACAAAAGTTTACTTAAAAGAATGTTTAGGGGTGCCAAAATCCAATACAGTTGCATGGTGGCATCCAAAATTAAACAGGCAAATTCAAAGGTTTTGTTTAAATCCCCTTTGGCGCCGCTAAAGGCAATTACAGGGGCGTAAGGCATCAATAGGGAAAGATACATTTGGAAAGCTTACCTTAATGCCACTTTGGGACAATGCCACAGGCAAGATTTGCGTGGAGGCATCCAAAAATTAGAGAAAATGAAGGATTAATCTAAATCCCCTTTGTCGTCCTCAAAGGCATTTACAGGGGAATATGGCATCTGAAAGGACAGAGACAAATCAAAAGTTTACTTAAAAACACCGTTAGAGGGTCCAAATCCAATACATTGCATGATGTCATCCAAAATTAAAAAGAAGAATTAACGGTTTATACTTAAATCCCCTTGGATCCGCCAAGGCAATTGCAGGGAAATAGAGGCATCGCAAGGGAAAGAAAAGACATTTGGAAAGCTTACTTTAATGCCATATTGGGGATGCCAAAGGCAAAGAAATTGCGGTGAGGCATCCAAAAATTTAGAGGAAAAATTGAAGGATTAATCTAAATGCCCTTTTGGCGCTTCAAAGGCCTTTACAGGGGATACAGCAATCGAATGAAAGAGACAATCAAAAGTAACTTAAAAATACCGTTTAAAGGTCCAAAGTCCATTACAGTTGCAGATTCATCTAAAAATAAAAAGACCAAATAAAGGTTTACTTTAAATCCCCTTTGGAGCCGCCAAAGGCAATTAACAGGGCATAGAGGCATCAAAAGGGAAAGAAACATTTGGAAAGTCTTACTTTAATAATGCACTTTGGGGAAGCTAAATGGCAAAGAATTGCGGTGACATCCAAAAAATCAGAGGGAAATGAAGGAGTATCTAAATCCCTTTGGCGTCTTCAAAGGCCTTACAGGGTAATAATGGCATCTAAAGGGAAAAGAGACCAAATTAAAAGTTCCTTAAAAGACCGTTTTAGAGGGTGCCCAAAGACCAATACAGTTGCATGATGTTCTTCCAAAATTAAAAAGAGAAATTAACGGTAAGTAAATCCCCTTTGAGCAGCCAAAGGCAATTACAGGGGCATAGAGGCATCAAAAAGGATAGAAACATTGGGGTTGGAGGGCAAAGCTTCATTCCATGCCACTTTGGGGATGCCAAAGGGGACAAGAGAATTCCGGTGAGCCATCCTAAAATTTAGAGAAAATGAATAATTAATCTGAATCCCCTTTGGCAGTTTTGTTCTTTTCATAGGCCTTTACAGCGGAAATACCTGGCATCTGAAGGGAAAGAGACAATTTAAAAGTTTACTTAAAAGACGTTTAGGGGTGCCAAGGTCCAATACAGTTGCAATGGTGCATCCAAATAAAACAGGCTAATCAAAGGTTGTCGTTAAATCCCCTTGTGCGCCACCAAGAAATGCAATTACAGGGGCATAAGGCCACAAAAGTAAAGAAACATTTGGAAAGAATGACTTTAATGCCACTTTGGGGATGCCTAAGGGCAAGAAAAATTGCGTTGAGGCATCCAAAAATTTAGAGGAAAATTGAAGAGTAACTATATCCCCTTTTTGGCGTCTTCAAGCCTTTACAGGGTATAGTCGGCATCTGAAGGAAAGAGACAAATCAAAATTTTACATTTAAAAGACCGTTTAGGGTGCAAAGTCCTAATACACATGCATGATTCATCCAAAAATAAAAAGACATATTAACGTTTTACTTTAAATCCCCTTTGGAGCCGCCAAAGCAATTACAGGGGCATAGAGCTTCAAAGGGAAAGAAACATTTGGAAAGCTTACTTTAATGCCACTTTGGGGATGCCAAAGGGCAAGAGAATTGCGGTGAGGCATCCAAAATTTAGAGGAAAATTGAAGGATTAATCTAAATCCCCTTTGGCGTCTTCAAAGGCCTTTACAGGGGAATACTGGCATCTGAAGGGAAAGAGACAAATTAAAAGTTTACTTAAAAGACCGTTTAGGGGTGCCAAAGTCCAATACAGTTGCATGATGTCATCCAAAAATAAAAAGACAAATTAACGGTTTACTTTAAATCCCCTTTGGAGCCGCCAAAGGCAATTACAGGGCATAGAGGCATCAAAAGGGAAAGAAAACATTTGGAAAGCTTACTTTAATGCCACTTTGGGGATGCAAAGGGCAAGAGAATTGCGGTGAGGCATCCAAAAATTTAGAGGAAAATTGAAGGATTAATCTAAATCCCCTTTGGCGTCTTCAAAGGCCTTTACAGGGGAATAATGGCATCTAAAGGGAAAGAGACAAATTAAAAGTTTACTTAAAAGACCGTTTAGTGGTGCCAAAGTCCAATACACTTGCATGATGTCATTCAAAATTAAAAAGAGACATTATCGTTTTACTTTAAATCCCCTTTGGATCCGCCAAAAGGCATTGCAAGGGAATAGAGCTTCAAAGGGAAAGAAACATTTGAAAGCTTACTTAATGCCATTTTGGGGATGCCAAAGGGCTAAGAGAATTGCGTGAGGCAATCCAAAAAATTTAGAGGAAAATTAAGGATTGAATCTCAATGCCTTGGCGGCTTCAAGGCCTTTACAGAGGGGATACAGGCAATCTGAAGGGAAAGAGACAAATCAAAAGTTTTTAACTTAAAGACCGTATAGAGGTGCCAAAGTCCAATAACAGTTTGCAGGATGTGTCACAAAAATAAAAAGACAAATTAACGGTTTACTTTAAATCCCCTTTGAGCCGCCAAAGGCAATTTACAGGGCATAGAGGCATCAAAAGGGAAAGAAACATTTGAGAAACTACTTAATGCCACTTGGGAAGCAAAATGGCAAGAGAATTGCGTGAGGCATCCAAAAATCTAGAGGAAAATTGAAGATTAATCTAAAATCCCCCTTTTGGCATCTTTAAAGCCTTACAGGGTATAATGGCAACAAAGGGAAAGAGACAAATTAAAAGTTTCCTTTAAAAGACCGATTAGGGGTGCAAAAGACCAATTACAGTTGCATGAATGTCTTCCAAAATAAAAAGAGAAATTAAGCGGTTAAGATAAATCCCCTTTGGAGCCGCCAAAGGCAATACAGGGGCATAGAGGCATCAAAAGGGAAAGAAACATTTGGACAGCTTACTTCATGCCACTTGGGGATGCCAAAGGGCAAGAGAATTCCGGTGAGCCACCAAAAATTTAGAGACAATTGAAGGATTAATCGAACTCCCCTTTGGCGCTTCAGGGCCCTTTACAGCGGAATACTGGCATCTGAAGGGAAAGAGACAATTAAAAGTTTACTTAAAAGACCGTTTAAGGGTGCCAAGGTCCAATACAGGTTGCAATGGAGGCATCCAAAAATAAACAGCAAATCAAAGGTTTAGTTTTAAATCCCCTTTGGCGCCACAAATGCCAATTACAGGGCATAAGAGGCATCAAAAGGTAAAGAAACATTTGGAAAGATTAATTTAATGCCACTTTGGGGATGCTAAGGGCAGAGAAAATTGCGTTGAGGCAACCAAAACATTTAAGGAAAATTGAAGGATTAATCTAAATCCCCTTTGGCGTCCT
>NW_027264765.1:0-6385 GCF_036320965.1 Panulirus ornatus
TCGGTTCGTCGGCACTGAGACCAAGTCATAACACCGCCTCCACCTGAGCGGCAGGTCAACACCCATTGCTGCAGCTCGATTATGTCACACGTTTTTTGTAAACCCGATGATTGAAGTTCGGTAATGCATTCAGAATTTACTGGAATGGTAAGCTTCGATGCTTTTTGTTTACATCTGATTAAATACTGTACAAAAATATTGTAACCGAGTCAGTTTAGGTCGTTAGATATTGCATTCAAAGTTTACAGATTGGGAGCTTCTGAGCCTTTTTGTCTGTACAACTGATTAAATACTGTACCTAAGATATAGTAACCGATCAGTTTAGGTTCTGAAGATGGCATTTCAAGAGGTTACTTGAGTCGTAAGCTCGAGCATTTTGTCTTTAACATGTGATTAAATACTGTACATAAATACGTAACCGATCTTGTTCAGGTTCTTAGATACAATCAAGAGGTTACTCATTGTAAAGCTTTCGATTGCTTTTTTGTCTTACATCTGATTAAATACTGTACATAAGATTTGAGAACTATGTCACTGGACTCACTCCTATGACTAACGCCAAGGATCAGAAGCGCGTCAAGGTTTGCGATAAAAAGGTAGTGTTACAGAAACCTGACTCCTCCTAGCTGCCACCAACACAAATTCCGGGAATTACTCATAATGTAGCACAGTCTTATGATACTTTGATACATGAATGGCAAAATTAGAGTCAAGGAAACCACGTGTATAGCCAAGCCCTCGAGAAGAAATAGTTTATCACACATTAATACTTCCAGCAAATAACATATTTAGCAACTAATATAATAAAAAAGAATCCTGAGTGATAAATGAATTGACACTGTTAGAGAAAATGTAAGGACTCCCTCCTTTTAATGTACAATAAAAGAAGTAAGTTGCACGTAGAAAAAAACGTCAGGATATCTTAATATTACTTGTTTACTATTAAAACATGCATTAAGAAAAAGACAGACAAAGGAAACTTAAATGTACGAGTAAATACTGATGAAATGTGCTTAGAACCCTTCCTCTCCATTGTGCTTCCGTTATGTAATCAAACTTAAAAGAGCCGTTTTCTAACACATGCTCGCTCACTAGCCAGCTGGTAGAGTAAGGAGAGAGGTCTCATTCTGGAAGATGAACTCCGTTCACATGGCAAATAAAACGTTGCGAAATGTAATGAAATCAACCAAGTATCTGACCTGAGGTATGGACTAATGGTGGTGCGATGGGTGGTCTAACTCTGCACTAGACTGCTGCGCGAAAGTCACGTCGAGTCATACACCGTAGCCTCGACAGCCCAGCTCAAGATCGATGCGCCTCGTATCCCCAGCGCCACTTCATGTTCGTTGTCCCCATCCTATTTTGTTTTTTTTTTAACCTTTTTCCTCTCTTGTTAGGAGGGATGGTAGAGGTATGGTAGGAGCGGTGTTACCCTTCCGCAAAGCGAACGTCATTGGGAAATTATGGCGTAAAGTTTATCATCAGCTATGTATAATGAGCGCAAATTCTCAATAAGGTCCCAGCAGAAACGTACAGACACTGTGACAGACACAATCCCTTATCTTTTTTTTTTTTAATTCATGTCACTTAACGACAGGGCCAACTGATGTGACCTTAACAAGGTCATCTTCATTAGACTCTCTTCTCTCTCTCTCTCTCTCTCTCTCTATATATATAATATATATATATATATATATATATATGTAGGCATGTGTCAGTTTTATCGACCATCGCTTACGGGTGGATGAACGCGTGGGCTGGCTGTGAACCGTCTGTCCAACCAGATTGAACCTATGCGCTCGACCCTTGGCGGCCATTGGAAAACGTTATCGGTCGAACACTAACCGATACACCATGGGGGGAGGATCTGGAAAAATATAAAAAAACGAGTTTAAAGGGTTAAGATGTAATCCACGTTTAATCAAAGCGGAATCTATTTACCTCGCGTTACATGAAGCAGTGGTGTGCTGTATTTACAATTACATATTGTATTCATACTACCAAATTCCCCCCCCCCCCCCTTTAAGTTTATTGACTAAAACAAAGAAGTAGCAAATTTTTATACACCCCGAAAGCTAGATACAAGCTTGGTGAAGGATTCATCTGCCGAATCTAATTCTACATGTATAGACAACGGCATTCAACCCTTCAAACACTCCATTTAAAACAAATTTAGATAGCTTGTATTTGTCTTTAACAATAGCCTTTGACCTTTACTCGTTATCTAAGACTGAACGAAGTTTATTGATCGATAAGAGCTGATAAAAAACTTAACATCCATACCCCGTCACGCTTTCATTTGTTAATTATTGGGTAATGCTATAATATACATTTGTCAACAGAAATGAGGTTTTTAATGTTCAAATACCGTACCGTCTACGATGATTATTACAAGAGGTGTATGAGAGATATTTCTTTATCATCGTGTCCTTGTTCATATCCCAAGGTTGCTGTGAATCCACCGTTTGCTAGAGGTTAAGTGATGTCCGTGTCATGGCCGTTATTGTGAACAGCTTTTGATCATCGTAAGCTCAGGTTTGAGAATGTACTGAAGATTTACTAGCAGGTTACGATAAGGAGAGTAAACACTAAATATTAAAAAAAAATTGTCTCGATAGATCGATCTTCAATCATCTAAATATAAATATATATATAATATATATATATATAATATAAATATATATCTAAATATTATATATAAATAAATATATATTCTTTCATACCACTCGCCATTTCCCGCGTTAGCAAGGTAGCGGTTAAGAACAGAGGATGGGTCCGAACAGAGGACGATGGGCAAATTCTATGACAAGTTATAATCCATTATGACACTCAACTTACACGAACATAGCCTAGCAATCTTACAACCTAGGGCAAGCAGGTGCTGACAGAATCAGACGCGTATTTTGTTCTTGCTGATGTTACGGGGGGAAAGATGTCGGAGGTGTTTGGTCCCGACCCTGGGCCTTTGCTGTTGGTGGCCTGTTTCCCTGTGTCTACTAATCTTGATTTATTCTCACTTGAGTGGGAAATTCCCTTATGGTCCTGTATAGGTGGTCCCAATATGGTTCTTTGAAATCATCTGAAGTAGGGAGGACCTGGAAGTACGTGGTGTTGCCCACTGAAATAGGACTCTCTCAACGGAGACTTTGTGTACACTTACAAGCAACATGTAGTGTTTACAGTGACGGCCTGGAGCAAAGCAGTCCATGATCACGCCCGTCAGTTCATTGCCAGCTTCAATTGGTACCCAAGACATAGACGTTGTATATTATTATTTCCCTAGGTAAATCCTCCTCATGCCTCTGTTTTTATAGGTGGCTCCACCGATGTGGCCACCATGTACCACTTGGCTGAACATTGAGTCCGGCATTGTAAGGCGGTAGACATTCATTTTTGATCCGGGACCTTGCTGCTTTTTGTAGGTGGTGCTTTATTTGTTGCAGGCCACCTGGAACGTGCACCTGGATGTTACTGAAGCGTTTTACTCATGCCTGCAGGCTTGCGGCATTAGCATCTCCCATCAACCCTGACATATGTTTTCTCCAGGTCCCTCCCTTGCACCTTCTCAGCCTTATCTTTATACAGCTTGCAGTCATTTTACTCCCTTCTCTGTAAGAACTACTACCAGTAAACCTCTCTTCCATCTCTTCCGCTAACTACTTCTGATTGTGATCCTGCCAACCCCTAACTTTTCTAATTGGCTCGCCTCCCACCTTTAACATCCCACATGCATCTGCTCGCACATGCCAGCACTGCTTGAGACTTAGATACCCTCCATTCCTTACTCTTGCCCATCGTCATTTCTACCATCACTCTCTCCTGATTTCATTACACGTCCATTAAAAAAAAAAAATGCTCACCTACATTCTCTACACTTTTCTCTGATTATTTTCCCTTTTTTATTTCGTAAACCTCTACAAAATATCACCTCATCTACACAAGGTAATGATAACACATCTTAATATTTAGCTGCCCCCTCAGGCACATATCACACCAAAAATCATCTCTTTATCACGCTATCAATTAGTAAGTAATCCAACGATTCCCCGCTGACCATCCTTTCCTACTCGTGTCGTCTCTTTTTAAACCCAGATATTTCCAATCACCGGTCCTTATTCAGCACATAACTCTAACAAGCTGAAGTACTCCACACGTCCCATTATATCCTCACTGCGACATTATACACCGTCTCATTTGAATCACCATTATTTAAACCCGGTCTCTTGCATCACAACTGCTGATAATTTTTCTCAGCTGATCCCAAAACACTTGCTTCACATGATTTTCTTCTCGATGGTCAGATGCATAAGAACTAATAATCGCCCATCTTTTGCAATCCTCTTTCATTTCACGCACAGCATCTAAAGCTACTTCCTTACATTCATTCACACACTCGCACATCTCCGCTTCAGCAGTAGTGCTCCCCTTCCTTAGCTTTAGCCCACACAACCCTTGACATTACCCATAAGAGCAATAACTAAACCATTCTTCCCCTTTACCCTTGAGCTTCGTTCACTCGAAGCCAGAACCATCCAAGTTTCTTTCCTCAAACATTCTACCTCTCTCTCTCTTTGATACGATCCACACACATTTAGACACCCCATCCTGTCACATGGCGCGCACGTCTCGTGAAAACATCAGTTTTAGACTTCAGACTGTCCCACCCGACCGCCGCCGACCGACCATACCACAGCATTCACATGACACCACGATAGAGCACATCAACAGTCCAGCACCACGAAGAACAGACGGAGCCAAAAGACGAGATGATAACCAACACGGGAGGAAGGGAGTGGGGGATTGGAGGGGGTGGTGATGGGGGAGTAGCGAAAGAGGGTGCAGCTGGGTTTCCCCCCCATCCCCGGCCCATAGATATATTTGGATGTACTATGCTCCGAAACTGTTTTGTGACATCCAAGCATGAATCGTTTAGGACGAGATTCACATTATACTGAAAATACTAATCCTTTTATTTAAACGTTTGAAGAATTATCAAAAGCTTCACATATAGATAATTTACCAGGTTTTACTTTTAACATTACAAGATCATAGAATTGAAATTTTTCACAATGAATTTCAATGCTGTTTGATGTGATTTTAAATTCATTAACATCAAGTATGCTCCCACAACCTGCAGAACTGAAAACTAACAATATCATATTCTGTACTACACTTATTCAGTTTTATTTCATTATACTATTAATATTTTAAGTATGAAGAATTTATTTAGGTGTTAAGAAATTGTTAAGTACTGAGTTATTTTTGTTAATTAATTTACAAGGATAAAAATTGTTACTCTCTAGTACTTTTCATTTCATAAAATTATGTATCATGGCAGCGAAACCTGACCCAATCCAGTTTGATAGATATTTTTTTGGCAAATTAATCTGTTTGTTTGTGTTGTATACATTGCCAACCGTCCTCGGAAATGCCTATGTCCACATAACGAAGGTTTCATTCACCATTTCAGTTATTACCATGCTCGTAAAAATAATTCATGTGTAATGCGCAAATTCCAATGCGCCTGGAGATAATTGATATAAATTTTTGAAAGTCTTTGACTCTGAATTAACCGAGTTTTCTTGTCAGCAACACATGATAAATTGCTTGTTCGGAATTTTAAGTCAATTATTTTTTTGGACAGTAATAAAGATGGCGCCCGAAACCCTGTAAACAGTAAAGCCTCGCCATTGAATATAAGACAGAGGGAAAGGATTTCAGCCCCCTTTCAGTCCTCTCTTGCCGATATTTGCACAGAAACAATGATTGCAATATTTCACCCCTCTTCGCATATATAGAATAGACAGGTTAATCAAATGACCCTTTTTATACGTTAGAAATATGATTGAATATAACATTATAAATGTTTTCAACAATCTTGGAGATGAGTCACATTGAGTAACGGGTAAGGCATTCCCACACAGGACTATATGTAAAGATAAGATTAAACATGCTGGAACTAAGCTGATACAGGCAAATCTCTGGTACCCATCGAAATTCGCTACTGTTTTAGCTGTCATGAAGTGTTCCGATTATGTACATAATTCGCAAATGAATGCACAACTCTTCCTGTACTTCTAGTACACAATCCATCTACACAAGAGAGAGAGAGAGAGAGAGAGAAGAGAAGAGAGAGAGAGAGAGAGAGAGAGAGAGAGAGAGAGAGAGTGTATCCTTTCCAAAGAGCTTTGCCAAATGGCGACGTATCGTACTGTTCACAACCAGGAAGATCTAGATTACTGAGAACGAGTCATGTGGGTTTACGTTTTGAAAGTTGTTAGGGGAAAAAAAATATCAAAATGACAGACCCTTCACAGGAAAATGAATACAGGCAGCCATACATGACCCCCAAGCTTTTTGGGGAAGCAGATTTCTCGGTGTAGCA
>NW_027264766.1:0-7500 GCF_036320965.1 Panulirus ornatus
CATATATATATATATATATATATATATATATATATATATATATATATATATATATATATATATATATATATATTCTTTTTTTTTTTTTTATACTTTGTCGCTGTCTCCCGCGTTTGCGAGGTAGCGCAAGGAAACAGACGAAAGAAATGGCCCAAACCCCCCCCCCCCATACACATGTATATACATACGTCCACACACGCAAATATACATACCTACACAGCTTTCCATGGTTTACCCCAGACGCTTCACATGCCTTGATTCAATCCACTGACAGCACTTTGGCCCCGGTATACCACATCGCTCCAATTCACTCTATTCCCCGCCCTCCCCTCACCCTTCCGCACGTCAGGCCCCGATCACAAAAAATTTCCCCCTCACTCCATCCTTCCACCTCCAACCCGGTCTCCCCCCCCCTCCCCGTTCCCCCCACCTCCGACACACACATCCCCCTGGTCAATCTTTCCCCACTCATTCCTCTCCACGCGCCCAAAACCACTTCAAAACACCCTCCTCCGCTCTCCCAACCACGCTCCTTCCACCTCCACACATCTCTCCCACCCCCACGCCACTCACTCGATCAAACCACCTCACACCACACACCGTCCTCAAACATCCCACCTCCAGCACATCCATCCTCCCGCGCACAACCCCATCCACAGCCCACGCCTCGCAACCACACAACATTGTTGGAACCACTATTCCTTCAAACATACCCATTTTTGCTTTCCGAGATAATGTTCTCGACTTCCACACATTCTTCAAGGCCCCCAGAATTTTCGCCCCCTCCCCCACCCTATGATCCACTGCCGCTTCCATGGTTCCATCCGCTGCCAGATCCACTCCCAGATATCTAAAACACTTAACTTCCTCCAGTTTTTCTCCATTCACACTCACCTCCCAATTGACTTGACCCTCAACCCTACTGTACCTAATAACCTTGCTCTTATTCACATTTACTCTTAACTTTCTTCTTCCACACACTTTACCAAACTCATATATATATCTTTCTTTCATACTATTCGCCATTTCCCGCATATATATATATATATATATATATATATATATATATATATATATATATATATATATATATATATATTTTTTTTTTTTTTTTTTTTTTTTTTCATACTATTCGCCATTTCCCGCATTAGCGAGGTAGCACTAAGAACAGAGGACTGGGCCTTTGAGGGAATATCCTCACCTGGCCCCCTTCTCTGTTCCTTCTTTTGGAAAAAAAAAAAAAAAACGAGAGGGGAGGATTTCCAGCCCCCCGCTCCCTTCCCTTTTAGTCGCCTTCTACGACACGCAGGGAATACGTGGGAAGTATTCTTTCTCCCCTATCCCCAGGGATAATTTTCCTTATGTTCATTTATATACATATTCACAGATCAACATCTCAAATCCAATATGTAAGATAGCTTGTGAAAACTGATGAAACTGCAATCTAATCATGCATCTTCTATCATTTATTGATGCCTTGCTTTACATAAATGTTCAAACTTTTCCATCCCAAAATATTCAAACGTACTACTGGCATTTGAGATGTCTTACTATGAAGCTTTTGTATTTAGTAAGAAACAAACTAGGAACACATTTGTGACATGAGTGACATGTGACCCTGTAACCCTTATATTGTGAAGGTAAAGTTTCTGAAAGGATAAAGAAGCCTTTCGTAAAATTCAGATCTGACAGATATTATCAATTTACCAATAAAAGAAATCATATAAGATCAAGTACAAGTGAATGAGATTTATGCTGAACTCATATACCTATTAAAAACAAACAAACTAGAAACTGCTCCAAGACAAATCAACATGTTTTGATTAGATGAACCAAATGTTAATAATGCATATCCCTGTATAAAGCAATGACAATGGAAATTACAAGACATAGTCAACATGGATCAAGCTGACTGCCAAATTATATATACATATAAGTGAATTTCCATTCATTGAAATATGATATTCCAATTAAATAATTCATCTTACATGAAAAATGTTACTTCAAAGTAGAAAATTACTTGTTCAAGTCTACAAGTAATAAAAGATGTATAGTATACTTAAGCTTGAGATCAAGATTTGTGTCACGTTGAATTATGCAGGTAGCCAGCAAGTCTGCAATGAATGCACCTTCTGGTGGGGGATTTATTACAATTAACTTCATTTTCTATATCTAAGGTACTGCAATCAGCTGAAAATTGAAGAAAAAATATTTACCTGTACCATTACAAGTACTGTACGGTCATTAATAAATTGTGGGAACTTTCAAACTGTCTTTAGTATGTACAGATTAGAGAACCATTATACTATATACAACAATATCGCACCTCCAGACCCTGTCAACTGGGCAAATCTACACTAATTTCATTCTTCTTTTCACCAATATTCAAGAATAAATCTGAAAATCTGTGCTTAGCCCAAGAAACCTCCTTTGATATCTTCCAAAAACAACTGGCTTTCCTGGTGAGCTTGGTAAATTTCTTCTAGCCTTGGAGGGCATGACGGAGGTCACATAAACCTGGGCCTGAAGTGGTGCATAGGACTCCTCATCATGGCTGCTGCTGCTCCAGGTGGCATTCCTCGCCCCATCATCATCATCATACGTGGATCAACATTTCCATACATTTGCTGTTGTTGCAGCATACTAGGAGGCAGGTATCGAGGCATTTTCATGTTTGCATGTGCTCCACCATGTACTCCAGGTCCACCAGCACTGCCAGATGCCATTGCAGCCATAGCTGCCATAGCTGGACCTCCAAGGTTGCCCATACCTGCACGACTGCCAGGGCTGAGTGCTGCCATGTTAGGACTACCAGTTGGGAGGCCAGTGCTGGCATTCATGTTGTTGGGAATACCACCAGCTGGTGATCCACGTCCCATCATACCCATGTCACCATATATAGGAGATGGATTCTGTGCTGCAACTAAGTTCTGAACAGGTGTAGAAACCCTGGATGAATGCGCACTAGCCTCACCATTGACTGAGTCTGGCCCTCCATCACCACCACCTCCACCATCACTGTTCTGACCACATACAGACATGTGCTGGGGCCAATGAGATTGCTGACAAGGGTAGTCACAGTATGAGGTGTTCCAACAGCAGAAAAATAAAGCTTCCTTGCCACAGTTGGCACACCACTGTTTCTTCTTAGTCTCTTCAACTGCTCTTTGCTTCTCTGCCTCCATCTGTCTCCGCACTTCAGCAAGTCGTTCCACCATCTGCCGTTCCATTTGTCTCCGTGCTTCTAACATTTGTTGTTCCATATATATATATATATATATATATATATATATATATATATATATATATATATATATATGTATTCAGATGTAACCATGCATAAAATATGTTAAGCATATATCACACACACACACAGACACACACACACACACAGTGTCATGAGGACGGAGGATCTCAAATAGCACGAGGTGAGGGGACTGTGATGGTCAAGTCGCCTCCACCCGGCAGAGACAGAGGATGATGATGTGGTGGTGACTGGGGAGAATTTTGTGTAGTCTGGGATCCGAGCGCGACTTGGCATATGTTGCGAGTGGGACGGAGAATATTCTTTCTGTCTGTTCACTACGACCATTGTAGTTGTCCGCGCTATGTGGAAGATGAGGAGCAAGAACAAGGATTAATGGGTGATCTGCCGTAACACAAACGTTGTTTGGCTGTTCACGAATCCAGGTGTAGGTGCAGGAAGTATTTGTTTCTTAAGTGGACGATAGATGGTAGATTTAGTGATGGTACTAATGTGTTATTTCGTGCTAACTTTGTGGTGAGTGATGTCTCCGAGTCGCTATGGTGAACGTGTTCATCCTGGTGAAGTGTGGGTCCCGCTGAGGTAGCGTCATGTGGAACCTATCTGCAGGTCTTGATGTGGTTGATGTTGACGTGGTTGCTGGGGGTCCGGTCTTGGGGATGCTACTGAGAGGGTACTGGAGAGGACCTGATATCAGGAGATGTGTTCTTAGGGATGATATCTGTAGCCCAGTCGTCGATGTACCTTCGTCAGGCAGGTGTGTTGATGACCCTCTGGGCATCATTGCCCAGGATGTAGAGGGTTTCTGTCTTCACCGTAGATGAGGAACTGCAAAATGGAGAGATGTTTCCCCTGCGAACGTGCCGTCCGTGTTTATATGTGTGATCATCTGTTCGTGTGTTACTGGGAGAGTTTTACGCTCATGTTGCCCCGTCACGTATCTTTGTATGTACATAGCAAGGCTTTACTTTTATTTCTTTACACACAAACATATCCCAACCAAAGACAGTTGTGTGTGTGTGTGTGTGTGTGTGTGTGTGTGAATGAAGAATTACTCTTAGTAAGATTCTTTGACCTACTTTCCTTTGTTCACTTTGTTGTGTTTTAACTTTGTACATCTCACCCATAATTAAGATTTACTTTCATTTCAGTTGTTGTTCTTGATATTTCGTCAGTATAATATAAAGAACAGACGAGTTACTTACTGCATGTTCTCCCATTTTCTATTTCTAGTATTCGTATGATTTAGGCAAACAATACGTATTGTGCTTCTGCCTAGAAGTAGAAATAGTTTACAGAAATGCGTCACGTTTAAACACCCTAATCTGAGGAAAAATTCTCTCTCTCTCTCTCTCTCTCTTTCTCTCTCTCTCTCTCTCTCTCTCTCTCTCTCTCTCTCTCTCTCTCTCTCTCTCTCTCTCTCTCTCTCTCTCTCTCTCTCTCTCTCTCTCTATCTATCTATCTCTCCAGCAGTGGTTTCGTCTCTCGATTTGTTCCTAGTAAAGGCCGTGACCCGCTCTCTGTTCTAGTTATCCCTCCGCTCAGTAGATGGCGCTGGCGACTTGTATCTTCCACCACCCTCACACTAGCCAGTAGTAGAGAGGCCCCTGGCACGCAGAGGAGGGCGGACGTGTCATTCCTCCACTTGCATACAGGGCCGAACAAACACTTTACAACAACCTCAGCCCATCTTGTCTGGGCGCAAGGCCGTTTACAGCCTCACTTGCTTCTCAAAACCATTACCTTCTGTCGTGAGGTGAACAGCCGATGATGTCATGAAATGTTTACTCCTTGGTAAAGGGACACGCTAACTGTGACCCTATTTTCTGCCAGGGTAGGCCCGTAATAAGGGGGAGAACGGTGCCTATATCAGTCGCATTTAACTACTCAACATAGAGACTAAATGGGGTATAGGGCGAAGTGCTGGTATAAATGGGGTATAGGGCGAAGTGCTGGTATAAATGGGGTATAGGGCGAAGTGCTGGTATAAATGGGGTATAGGGCGAAGTGCTGGTATAAATGGGGTATAGGGCGAAGTGCTGGTATAAATGGGGTATAGGGCGAAGTGCTGGTATAAATGGGGTATAGGGCGAAGTGCTGGTATAAAGATGTTAACAACAATGATCACTTTCTCTCCAAGGGAGAACTAACGAAGTAGTACTAACGATTAGACTTTCCTGAAAGGCAAGGGTAAGGCGGAGCGCTTGTCTCATGGAAGACAAGGGTTACGAAGATTACAAAGGAATTTGAACAGTAATAATCCACTGAGGTTTTTCGAGGCTGTTTTATGAATGGAGATCAGAAACTTACAGATTCGTGTAGGTAGAAAGACTTACATGTTTTAAACGTTTGTAAAGTTTCCATATAATTAAGGCAGAACAAATAGTGTCGGTCGTGAATTTGAAGGGAAATGTGTATCGAGTCTCTTCATAGAACGTTTCTATAGTACTTCTTTTATCCACTTTAAATGTTGAAAATCATTCCATACTTTCAGTGTCCTGTTGAAAAAACATTACTTCGCCGCATTCGAGGTAAAGCGGTCGGATTCGAGTGATAATCAGACGAATCATTTCTTAAGCAGATTTTCGAAGTCTTTGATAGTTTGGATATATATATATATATATATATATATATATATATATATATATATATATATATATATATATATATATAAATATATATATATATATATATATATATATATATATATATATATATATATATAAATATATATATATATATATATATATATATATATATATATATATATATATATATATATATATATATATATATATATATATTTTTTTTTTTTTTTTCATACTATTCGCCATTTCCCGCGATAGCGAGGTAGCGTTAAGAACAGAGGACTGGGCCTTTGAGGGAATACCCTCACCTGGCCCCCTTCTCTGTTCCTTCTTTTGGAAAATTAAAAAAAAAAAAAAAAAAAATCATCGTAACTCGCCTATGCGCTCTGGCCATCCTATCTCGAAAAATTTACCTCGGGTTACGTAGATTGTAAAGCCCTACCGAGGAGTTAGAAAATTTGGTTGGCCCGTTTTGCTGTTTTTATTTTTTTTTTCACTGCTTAACTGGTTTTAGGTCGCCAGAGATTTTTAAATCCAAGAATTAGTCTTACCTGTTAGCATGTATGAGATGGAGAGATTTTATAATTTTGGACTGAATGTTAACATCTCATGTATAAAGGTCATGTAGAAAAAGACATTATGGCATCCAGGGTCAAAGGAGTGAAACTTGACAGACATTGCAGTGCTGGCTCGCATTGCAACCTTCCCTTAACCTTCACGATACCCAGGCGGGTAGTGCCTATCACCTACTAATTCACCTACCTACCTACCTGCTTAACTACCTTCCTACGTACCGAATGAGAGAGAGAGAGAGAGAGAGAGAGAGAGAGAGAGAGAGAGAGAGAGAGAGAGAGAGAGAGAGAGAGAGAGCCTTTATTTACGAGCACTTGTAACTAGACTTTGTCGTAGGGCGGGACTGGAGCGTGGCGTTCATCTCAATAAACTCTACTTGTTACGAAGAATGAGCGATGTGAGTTAATGTGTTGTTAAGGGTTATGTATGAGATGGAGAGACTGTTAGGTCAGTGGACTGGAAGCCAGAATCGCCCGGTTGTGAGGTGAGGGCAGAATGAGATGACAGCTGGTTGGGTCAGAGGAGGGATACTAAACAGGAGTCGGTCAGGTACTATGACCAAGTGGGTTGTGCTCCTCAGAGCGCCACTGACGACAATGAGGAAACACCAGGTTCCTGCTGGCTTTGTGGTGTGAGAGATACCACTGATGAGGAACTGAAAATCAGGAACGAAAACCCAAAAGGTAATTACTGTTTGTGATTACTATTCGTGTGTTGCGAGGGGAGAGTTTGTGTTACTTGTGTTGCCTCGTCTCTTAACCCTTGTTTATATGTGCCATTTCTTTACTCCTGTGTGTGTATACACGTACACAACCAAGCCTAAACCAGGCACCCATTCATCGACCAGTCCCCATGGGAGGATGAACACAAGGTATGGGTATTGGTCGACTGTCAGATCTAGGATTCGAGCCTTTGTGGGTCAGAGCGCGGATTGGCCCGTGATGACTCATGGTCAGTAACGCTAACCGCTACACCACGGAGGCCTGTGTGTGTGTGTGTGTGTGTGTATGTGTGTGTGACGAACTATACATAATAATATCCTTTGCTGTCGTCAACATCCTGTCTTACATTTTC
>NW_027264766.1:15000-19530 GCF_036320965.1 Panulirus ornatus
TGAATTTTCATTACCTTGCTCCAGACCTACATATAATTCTATACGTTAGTTTTGTAGTAGTTTGGATGGGAAGCTTCGGTCTTGTGTTCCAACATAGTTGATTACCCCACATACCGAGGTGGAATTGTACTGGGAGAAATTTAGCTTCGTTATGTACGTAGGTGTTTGGCTTGGCAACCGTACTCTTTGGTTGGTCTCCATCTTTATTATTTTTCTATATCACAGTATAAATCTGAGTTAGTGAGAAACTGTCATCTATATCTAAAAAAAAAAAATGCTTGGTTTTTCGTTGATGGACTGCACAATGGAGACAAACATGTCTACAGTGCACAGTCCACCAAATCCCCCCCACCACGTAAAGGTAACCAAGCGTCGGGGGGGTTGCTGGGGTCACCAGCATTACTTCCTTTTTCTTGGGATGATGAGGACAGATGGGCAGGATCCAAGGGAGAAATAAGTTTTTCTTCTTTTTGGTTTTCAATATTTTTTCAATGGGAAAAAGGAAACCTTTCGGACCTCAGTCTGGTTATAGAATAGATAAGAACGATAAAGTTGAAGCCGTTCTTTCTTAATGGAGGGGAGCTGAAGCCACTTGCCAAATACAACCACTTCAGCCAGAGCACAGTGGTTTGGGCGACCAGTGTGCTTCATGCAGACAACATCTTCGGGATGGAGGTCCACCTCTTGCAGGAAATCTGGGTCGTACACGAGTGCGTCATACTGTGGGCAGCCTAAATCTTCAAGGTTGACTAACTCTGCGCCGCATTGGAACACCGTGGCGAATGCGACCTCAACGTAGCCGCCCTTGAAGAAGAGGATGTCGTACTGGCTCACCGTCCTCAGGAACTCGTTGAGGTCGGTGAACTCTGAGGGTCCCTCGATGACACAGCCCTTCCTGAGGTCATATATGGCAGCCTCAGTGCAGCGCATCTCGTGTGTGTTGGGTGAAGTGGCGTCTTCCTTGAAGTTGATATCAACCACTGCACACCGTTTGTTGGTATGGTTGAAGAGGTTGTCGAAGTAGTAGTCGCCCAAGGGTGGTACAGGGGTAGTGCGGTATGACATCAGTGTAGGGAAGGACCATCGAGTGCCTGGAAACAGGGGAGTCTTGAAGTAGAATGGCTGAACTCCCATGGGAGAGCTGCAGACTGGTCCGTGTGTCATCTTGAAATTCTTATCAAAGAATGAACTCCACCTACCCATCCCCGGCCTGACATCACCTTATATCCCAGATGAGAGAAATATAGGCACCTTCAGAATAATATAGTTACATCACAAGTAGTGAAGATAAGGAAATTGTGAACATTATGGTGGTGTCGGAGCCCGGTAACATTATATGTAGTGAAGATAAGTATATTGTGAAGATTATGGTGTAGTATCGGAGCCCGGTAACATTATATGTAGTGAAGATAACGATATTGTGAAGATTGTTGTGTAGTGTCGGTGCCTGGTAACATTATATGTAGTGAAGATAAGGATGTAGAGAATATGGTGTTGTGTCGGTGCCCGGTAACGCTGTATGTAGTGAAGATAAGGATATTGTGAAGATTAGGGTGTAGTGTCAGAACCCGGTAGCACTATATGTAGTGAAGATAAGGATATTGTGAAAATTATGGTGTAGTGTCGAAGCCCGGTAACACTGTATGTAGTGAAGATAAGGAAATTGTGAAGATCATGGTGTAGTGTCGGTGCCTGGTAACATTATATGTAGTGAAGATAAGGATGTAAGGAATATGGTGTAGTGTCGGTGCCCGGTAACACTGTATGTAGTGAAGATAAGGAAATTGTGAAGATTATGGTGAAGTGTCGGTGCCTGGTAACACTATATGTAGTGAAGATAAGGATGTAAGGAATATGGTGTAGTGTCGGAGCCCGGTAACATTATACGTTGTGAAGATAAGGATATTGTGAAGATTATGGTGTAGTGCCGGTGCCTGGTAACATTATATGTAGTGAAGATAAGGATATTGTGTACATTATGGTGTAGTGCCGGTGCCTGGTAACATTATATGTGGTGAAGATAAGGATATTGTGTACATTATGGTGTAGTGCCGGTGCCTGGTAACATTATATGTAGTGAAGATAAGGATATTGTGTACATTATGGAGTACTGTCGGTGCCTGGTAACATTATATGCACTGAAGATAAGGATACTGTTAAGATTATGGTGTAGTGTCGGAGCCCGATAACTCTATATGTAGTGAAGATAAGGACATTTTGAAGACTATGGTGTAGTGTCAGAACCCGGTAACTCTCTATGTAGTGAAGATAAGGATATTGTGAAAATCATGGTGTACTGTCGAAGCCCGTTAACACTATATGTAGTGAAGATAAGGATATCGTGAAGATTATTGTGTGGTGTCGGAGCCCGGTAACACAATATGCAGTGAAGATAAGGATATTGTGAAGATTATAATGTAGTGTCGGAGAACGGTAACATCATATGTAGTGAAGATAAGGACATTTTGAAGATTATGATGTAGAGTCAGAACCCGATAACACTATATGTAGTGAAGATAAGTATATTGTAAAAATCATGGTGTAGTGCCAAAGCCCGGTAACAATATATGTAGTGAAGATAAGGATATTGTGAAGAGTATGGTGTAGTATCGGAGCCCGGTAACAATATATGCAGTGAAGATAAGGATATTGTGAAGACTATGGTGTAGTGTTGGAGCCCGGTAACACAATATACAGTGAAGATAAGGATATTGTGAAGATTATGGTGTAGTGTCGGAGACCGGTAACATCGTATGTAGTGAAGATAAGGACATTTTGATGATTCTGGTGTAGAGTCAGAACCCGGTAACACAATATGTAGTGAAGATGAGGATATTGTGAAGATTATGGTGCAGTGTTGGAACCCGGCAGCATCATATGTAGTGAAGATAAGGATACTGTGAAGATTCGGAGCCCGGTAACGCTGTATGCAGTGAAGATAAGGATATTGTGAAGATTATGGTGCAGTGTTGGAGCTCGGTAGCATCATATGTAATGAAGATAAGGATATTGTGAAGATTCGGAGCCCGGTAACCCTGTATGTAGTGAAGATAAGGATATTGTGAAGATTATGGTGCAGTGTTGGAGCCCGGTAGCATCATATGTAATGAAGATAAGGATATTGTGAAGATTCGGAGCCCGGTAACCCTGTATGTAGTGAAGATAAGGATATTGTGAAGATTATGGTGCAGTGTTGGAGCCCGGTAACATCATATGTAATGAAGATAAGGATATTGTGAAGATTCGGAGCCCGGTAACGCTGTATGTAGTGAAGATAAGGATATTGTGAAGATTCGGAGCCCGGTAACCCTGTATGTAGTGAAGATAAGGATATTGCGAATAATGTTTTGTCGGGTCCTGGTAACACACATACAATCCCCCCACCATTCAAGTGTCTGGGTATTGACCGCTTGGATATCTGGCTCCAGTATGATAAGCCCCCAACACACCCCAGTGTCTAGGTGTTGACCACTAGGAGGTCTGGTCCCACTCTGGGAGCCCACACCATCCCCTCCAGTGTTTGAGTGTTGACCACTAGGAGGTCTGTCCCACAGTGGGAAGCCCACACCATCCCCCCAGTGTCTGGGTGTTGAGCACTAGGAGGTCTAGTCCCATTGTGGGAAGCCCACACAACCCACTGCCTAGGTATCAACCACTAGTAGGTCTGGTCCCACTGTGGGGAGCCCACACCATCCCCCAGTGTCTAGGTGTTGACCACTAGGAGGTCTGGTCCCACTCTGGGAAGCCCACAGCATCCCCTCCAGTGTTTGAGTGTTGACCACTAGGAGGTCTGGTCCCACTGTGGGAAGCCCACGCCATCCACAGTGTGTGGGTGTAAACCACTAGGAGGTCTGGTCACACTGTGGGAAGCCAACACCATCCCCTCTCCAGTCTCTGGGTGTTGAGCACTGGGTGGTCTAGTCCCACTGTGGGAAGCCTACACAACCCAATGCCTAGGTATTAATCACTAGGAGGTCTGGCCCCACTGTGGGAAGCCCACAATATCCTCCCAGTGTCTAGGTGTTGTCCACTACGAGGTCTGGTCCCACTCTGGGAGCCCACACCATCCCTCCCAGTGTTCTGGGTGTTGACCACTAGGTCGGGACCCACTGTGGGAAGCCCACACCATCCCCCCAGTGTCTAGGTGTTGACCACTAGGAGGTCTGTCCCACAGTGGGAAGCCCATATCATCCCTCCAAGTGCTCTGGGTGTTGACCACTAGTAGGTCTGGTTACACTGTGGGAAGCCCACACCATCCCCCTAGTGTCTAGGTGTTGACCACTAGTAGGTCTGGTTACACTGTGGGAAGCCCACACCATCCCCCTAGTGTCTAGGTGTTGACCACTACGAGGTCTCCTCCCACTGTGGGAGGCCCACACCATCCCCCCAGTCTCTGAGTGTTGAGCACTAGGAGGTCTGGTCCCACTGTGGGAGGCCCACACCATCCCCCTAGTGTCTAGGTGTTGACCACTAGCAGGTCTGGTCACACTGTGGGAAGCCCACACCATCCCCCTAGTGTCTAAGTGGGTT
>NW_027264767.1:0-18608 GCF_036320965.1 Panulirus ornatus
AACAGAGAAGAGGTAGTGAAAACTTTGCGGAAGATGAAAGCTGGCAAGGCGGCAGGTTTGGATAGTATTGCAGTGGAATCTATGAAAAAAAAAAAGGGGGTGACTGAGTTGTTGATTGGTTGGTAAGGATATTCAATGTATGTATGGATCATGGTGAAGTGCCTGAGGATTGGCGGAACGCATGCATAGTGCCATTGTACAAAGGCAAAGGGGATAAGGGTGAGTGTTCAAATTACAAAGGCATACGTTTGTTGAGTATTCCTCGGAAATTATATGGGAGGGTATTGACTGAGAGGGTAAATTCATATACAGAGCATCAGACTGGGGAAGAGCAGAGTGGTTTCGGAAGTGGTAGAGGTGTGGATCAGGTATTTGCTTTGAAGAATGTACGTGAGAAATACTTAGAAAAACAGATGGATTTGTGTGTAGCACTTACAAATCTGGAAAAAGCATATGACAAGGTGGATAGAGATGCTTTGTGGAAAGGTTTTAAGAGTATATGGTGTGGAGGGTAAGTTGCTAGAAGCAGTGAAAAGTTTATACAAGGGATGTAAGGCATGTGTACAATTAGGAAGAAAGGAAAGTGATTGGTTCTCAGCGATTGTTGGTTTGTGGCAGGGGTGCATGATGTCACTATGGCTGTTTAATTTGTTTATGGATGGAGTGGATAGGGAGGTGTATGCAAAAGTTTTGGAGAGAGGGGCAAGTATGCAGTCTGTTCTAAATGAGAGGGCTTGGGAAGTGAGTTAGTTGTTGTTCAGTGATGATACAGCACTGCTGGCTGATTTGGGTGAGAAACTGCATAAGTTGGTGACTGAGTTTCGTAAAGTGTGTGAGAGAAGAAAGTTGAGAGTAAATGTGAATAAGTGCAAGGTTATTAGGTTCGGTAGAGTTGAGGAACAAGTTAGTTGGGAGGTAAGTTTGATTGGAGAAAAACTGGAGGAAGTGAAGTGTTTGGATATCTGGGAGAGGAATAAGCAGCGGATGGAACCATGAAAACGGAAGTGAGTCACAGGATGGGGGAGGAAGAGAAGGTTCTGGGAGCACTGAAGAATGTGTGGAAGGCAACAACGTTATCTCAGAGAACAAAAATGGGTACATTTTAAGGAATAGTGGTTCCAACAATGACATATAGTTGCGAGGCACAGGCTATAGATAGGGTTGTGTGGAGGAGGGTGGATGTATTGGAAATAAAATGTTTGAAGACAATATATGGTGTGAGATGCTTTGATCGAGTAAGTAATGAAAGTGTAAGACAGATGTAAGGTAATAAAAAGTGTGGTTGAGAAAGCAGAAGAGGGTGTGTTTAAATGGTTTGGACACATGGAGAGAATGAGAGAGGAAAGATTGACAAAGAGGATATAAGTGTCAAAGGTGGAGGGAAGAAGTTAGAGACCAAACTGGAGGTGGAAGGATGGAGTGAAAAAGATTTTGAGCGATCGGGGCCTGAACATACAGGAGGGTGAAAGGCGTGCAAGGAATGGAGTGAATTGGAATGATGTGGCATATTGTGGTCAATGTACTATCAATGGATTGAACCAGGGCATGTGAAGCATCTGAGGTAAACCATGGAAAGGTCTGTGGGGCCTGGATGTGGAAAGGGAGCTGTGGGAGCTGTGGTTACAGTGCATTACACATGACAGCTAGAGACTGAGTGTGAACGAATGTGGCCTTTTTTGTCTGGTTCTGCTGCTGCCTCACTGTTAGGGGGGTGGATGTGCTACTTTCGTGGGTGGGGGGTTAGCGATGGGAATGGATGAAGGAAGCAAAATTGGATATGTACATGTGTATGTATGTATATGTCTGTGTATGTATACATTGAAATGTATATGTGCATGCATGGATGTTTATGTATAAATATATATGTGTATGTGGGTGGGTTGAGCCATCTGTTTCCTTGTGCTACCTCGCTAATGTGGGAGATGATGGTTGAGTATAAAAAATAAATAAATATAAATCTTTTCTAAGTATTTCTCACATACATTCTTCAAAGCATACACCTGATCCACACATCCTCTACCACTTCTGAAACCACACAGCTGTTCCCTAGTCTGATGCTCTGTACATGCCTTTACCCTCTCAATCGATACCCTCCCATATAATTTCCCAGGAATACTCAACAAACTTATACCTCTGTAATTTGGACACTCACTTTCATCCCCTTTGCCTATATACAATGGTACTATGCATGCATTCTGCCAATCCTCAGGGACTTCACCATGAACCATACATACATTGAACATTCTCACGATCCAGTCAACAAGACAGTCACCCCCTTTTTTAATAAATACTACTGCTATACCATCCAAACCTGCCACCTTGTCGGCATTCACCTTCCACAAAGCTTTCACTACCTCTTCTCTATTTACCAAACCATTCTCCCTGACCCTCTCACTTCGCACACCACCTCAACCAAAACACCCTATATCTGCCACTCTATCATCAAACACATTCAACAAACCTTCAAAATACTCCATCTCTTTCTCACTTCACCACTACTTGTTATTACCTCCCCATTAGCCCCCTTCACCGATGCTGACATTTGTTCTCTTGTTATACGCACTTTATTTACCTCCTTTCAAAACATATTTTTATTCTCCCTAAAATTTAATGATACTCTCTCACCCCAACTCTCATTTGCCCTCTTTTTCACCTCTTGCACCTTTCTCTTGACCTCCTGCCTCTTTCTTTTTACATGTTTCCCTGCAAAAATCATCCAAATGCCTCTCTCAACTCTTTCACTAACAATCTTACTTCTTCATCCCACCACTCACTACCCTTTCTAATCTGCCTACCTCCCACCTTTCTCATGCCACAGGCATCTTTTGCGCAAGCCATCACTGCTTCCCTAAATACATCCCATTCCTCCCCCACTCCCCTTATGTCATTTGCTCTCACCTTTTTTCCATTCTGCACTCAAACACTCCTGGTAATTCCTCACACAAGTCTCCTTTCCAAACTCACTCACTCTCACCACTCTCTTCACCCCAACATTCTCTCTTCTTTTCTGAAAACCTCTACATATCTTCACCTTCACCTCCACAAGATAATGATAAGACATCCCTCCAGTTGCCTCTCTCAGCACATTAACATCCAAAGGTCTCTCTTTCACGCACCTATCAATCAACATGTAATCCAATAACGCTTTCTGGCCATCTCTCCTACTTACATACGTATACGTATATCTCTCTTTTTAAACTAGGTATTCCCAATCACCAGCAAACAAATCCACAGGCTCTTCACCATTTCCATTTACAACACTGAACACCCCATGTACACCGATTATATCCTCAACTGCCAAATTACTCACCTTTGCATTCAATTCACCCATCACTATAACCCATTCTCATGCATCAAAGCCACTCACACTCACTCAGCTGCTCCCAAAATACTTGCCTTTCCAGATCTTTCTTTTCATGACCAGGTGCATAGGCACCAATAATCACCCATCTCTCTCCATCCACTTTCAGTTTTACCAATATCACTCTAGAATTTACTTTCTTACACTCCATCACATTCTCCCACAACTCCTGCTTCAGTAGTGCTACTCCTTCCTTTGCTCTTGCCTTCTCACCACCCCCTGACTTTACTCCCAAGACATTCCCAAACCACTCTTCCCCTTTACCCTTGATCTCTGTTTCATTCAGAACCAAAAAATCCAAGTTCCTTTCCTCAAACATATCACCTATCTCTCCTTTTTTCTCATCTTGGTTACATCCACACACATTTAGACACCCCAATCTGAGCCTTCAAGGAGGATAAGCACTCCCCCCCATGACTCTTCTTCTGTTTTCCCTGATAGAAAATTAAAATTCAAGGAGGGGAGGGTTTCTAGCCCCCCGCCCCCGCCCCCGTCCCCTTTAGTTGCCTTCTACGACACGCAGGGAATGCGTGGGAAGTATTCTTTCTCCTGTATCCCCAGGGAAAGATGGAGTTGTAAGTAGCACTCATGGATCTGGAGAAAGCATATGACAGAGCTGAGAGAGATGCTTTGTGGAAGGTATGGTGTATACTGTATGCGAGGTAAGTAACTAGAAGCAGTGAAAAGTGTTTGCCAATGATGTAAAGCATGTGTACAAGTAGGAAGAGAGGAAAGTGATTCGTTCCCAGTGAATGTGTGATGTCTTCATGGTTGTTTAATTTATCTGTGGATGGGGTTGTTATGGAGGTGAATGCAAGAAATTTGGAGAGAGGCAAGTATGCAGTCTGTTGTGGATGAGAGGGCTTGGGAAGTGAGTTAGTTGTTGTTCGCTGATGATACAGAGCTGGTGGCTGATTCAGGTGAGAAACTGCAGAAGCTGGTGACTGAGTTTGGTAAAGTGTGTAAAAGAAGAAAGCTGAGAGCAAATGTAAATAAGAGCAAGGTAATTAGGTTCAGTAGGGTTGAGGGACAAGTCAATTAGGATGTAAGTTTGAATGGAGAAAAACTGGAGGAAGTGAAGTGTTTTAGATATCTGGGAGTGGATTTAGCAGCGGATGGACCCATGGAAGTGGAAGTGAGTCACAGGGTGGGGGAGGGAGCGAAGGTTTCGGAGCACTGAAGAATATGTGGAAGGCAGAACATTATCTCGGAATGCAAAAATGGGTATGTTTGAAGGAATAGTGGTTCCAACAATGTTATATAGTTGCGAGGCATGGGCTATAGATAGGGTTGTGCAGAGGAGGGTGGATGATTTGGATATAAGATGTCTGAAGACATTATGTGGTGTGAGGTGGTTTCATTGAGTAAGTAATGAAAGGGTAAGAGAGATGTGTGGTAATAAAAAGAGTGTGGTTGAGAGAGCAGAAGAGGGTGTACTGAAATGGTTTGGTCACATGGAGAGAATAAGAGGAAAGATTGACAAAGAGGATATATGAGTCAGAGGTGGAGGGAATGAGAAGTGGGAGACCAAATTGGATATGGAAGGATGGAGTGAAAAAGATTTTGAGCGATTGGGGCCTGAACACACAGGAAGTTGAAAGGCATGCAAGGAATAGAGTGAATTGGAATGATTTGGTATATCAGGGTAAATGTGCTGTCAGTGGATTGAACCAGGGCATGTGAAGTGTCTGGGGTATACCATTAAAAGTTTTGTGGGGTCTGGATGTGGAAAGGGAGCTGTGGTTTTGGTGCATTACACATGACATTTAGAGACTGATTGTGAACAAATGTGGCCTTTGTTGTCTTTTCCCAGCTCTACCTTAGATATATGTGGGGGGGGAGGGGGGTGCCATTTCATGTGTGGCAGGGTGGTGACAGGAATGGATGAAGGCAGTATGTATGAATATGTACATGTGAATATATGTATGTCTGTGTTTGTAAATGTATATACATGTTGAAATGTATGGGTATGTACATGTCCATGTGTGGACGTTTATGTATACACATGTGTATGTGGGTGGGTTACGCCATTTTTTCATGTTTCCTTCTGCTACCTTGCTAATGCTGGAGACAGCGACAAAGTATTATAAACAAATAAAATAAATAAAGAGAAATGTAATCTTTATGTACATGTATGTCTAAGTGCTTACATGCATATATATATATATATATATGTTTATATGAGTGGATGTCTTCTTCGTCTGTTTCCTCCCACTACCTCGTTAACATAGAAAGTAGTGATCATGAAAGTATAATGTACACCTTATACTCATTTTTTTTTTCATACTATTCGCTATTTCCCGCGATAGCGAGGTAGCGTTAAGAACAGAGGACTGGGCCTTTGAGGGAAATCCTCACCTGGACCTCTCCTCTGTTCCATCTTTTAAAAAAAAAAAAAAAACAAGAGGGGAGGATTTCCAGCCCCCCGCTCCCTTCCCTTTTAGTCGCCTTCTACGACACGCAGGGAATACGTGGGATGTATTCTTTCTCCCCTATCCCCAGGGAAAACCTTATACTTATGGTTCATGTAATTCATTGCATAAAGTAATGAAACAATAGATAAAGCAATAATTAGGTCTTAGAAAGTATGCAAATACAAAGTATGTTAGTAACTGACTGTACTTCTGCACCAATTGAGATAGCTGTGGAGCCTTTATCATGCATGGTATACTCACAAGGTCACTATCCTTGTTCAGCTGAACAATTATATTTTACCTGTGACTCTCCCTATCTGGAAAAGTTATAATATATTGAGTCCTCATCATGGATTTCAAGAAAGATTGCTCCCTCCTAATAAGTTCAGTTGTGCCAAACATAGTATGTCACATCTACTGTCCAGAAGAAAGTAACAATGATACAGAAGCTTGATAAAGGGGTTTCAGTGAAAAAAATAAGGGCTGAATATGGTGATCATCTTTCTGTCATACTACTCGCCACCTCCCGCACCAGCGAGGTAGCACCAAGAACAGAGGACTGGGCCCCTGAGGAAACATCCCCACCTGGCCCCTCTCTCTGTTCCTTCTTTTGGGAGAAAAAAAAAAAAAATGAAAGGGGAGGATTTCCAGCCCCCTGCTCCCTTCCCTTTTATTCACCTTCTACGACACGCAGGGAATACGTGCGAAGTATTCTTTCTCCCCTATCCCCAAGGATGGTGATCACATGTCCACTATTACAATTTAAAGATCCACGAGAAAATAGTAAGATTCTAGACTGAAATCGTCTTCACCTGAAGCATGCACTCATGCAGTTATTAATCTATTGTACCAAATGAGTGTCTAACAGAAAACTGATACTGTATTGTGCTGTAATAGAGGGAATTATCCTACACTCGCCATATGAAGCTACCTCACTGTACTCCTTACTGACTTTGGACCACCATCTACGAAGTTGTCAGTCCTGCATCTACCTATCTATACTTCACCCAGCTACATATTACTGTATTTATTTGGATTAAGAATCTAATAGTCCAACTAATGCTTTGTTTTATTTCAGTATTGTATTTCTCTATATAGCTCAGTACTGTACATATTAACCCCATCTATTGTGAATTTTTCATGAAAATGTTCCAACAGACACATCTTTTTATTTCCATCTTTTTAAATATACATATAGGTAAATCAACATAATTTCATTATTATCATTTTTCTTTTTCATACTATTCGCCATTTCTTGCGTTAGTGAGGTAGCGTTACGAACAGAGGATTGAGCCAATTAATATTACAGGTACACCACCTATTTTCCGACACTCTTGGTTCCAAAGCCTTATTGATTAAACCGTTTTGCCAAACCAACCGTGGTCACGTAATAGTAATTCATCAACACACCTCTAACCCACTAATTATACATCTCCCATGTGTCTAAAGTATACCATGGACTGCTAGAAATCTAAATTAGGCAACTATAAAATGTTTGAGCACCCTAAGATGCTAAGTCTGTCCTTAGATTGTTTGAATCCTGTGGGGTCTTCTTCGTCTTCTGTTGTTAGTGTTTTCTAGGTGTGCATCGCCAGAGTAATGCAGTTTTGTCTGCATCATACACCTGCTCAGGACTGCCGGTGCTCGTCAGCAACGAGTTTCGCAGATTCATCAACATACTCAGCAGCTCCTTCATGGTTTACAGATGGCTTTTCTCCGCACACTTTATTCATGGAAATTCCATGATGCTTCTTGAATCATTGAAGCCATTTTTCAATATAGTCATGCTCATGTTGTAATTTAAGTTCTTTGTGGAACACCTTAGCCTGGTCCATTATCATGCTACCTGACAAGTCCACTCCATCACTCCAACGCTGTTGAAACCATTTCATCATTCGATCGTGTTCAGTACTCTTACCATCTTTCATAGTTTTTCTAACTGTCATTTGCTTCTTGGAATCACTGTCTGCATAGAATTTCAATATTTTCTCCCTTTGCTTCTTTATATCATAAACAGTTGAAGAACCAATACTGTAGATGTCACACAGCTTATGCACCAAAACACCACGGTCTATTCTTTCAACAATTCTACTTTATCTTGGATCAATATGGACTGTTGTTTACATTTGACACCGCAACCTGACACTCTCAAAACCAAGTGTAGTGTAAAGAATGTAAGTAAGCATGCCCTACACACAACGCCATCTGTGGCCGCCTAGTAAACTAGTCCAGGTGGCTGCGGTAATTTCAAGTTCCCTTCAAGTAATTTTATCTGGACTAAAGGAGGCGCCAAGTCATCACTTGTCAGAAAATCGGCGGTGAACCTGTATTATCATACTAAACAACCTTATGCTTGCCTTCATCAATTCTTGGTGCTACCCCGCCCCACAGGATACAACATCACTAACCCCTGCTTAAGTGAGGTAGTGCCAGGAAAACAGACAAAAAGGCCATATTTGTTCACACTCAGTCCCTAGCTGTCATGTGTAACAGAATATTTTGTTATAAGGAAAATAATTTCTTTGAATACTACACTGTATCTCTTACTGTCTAAACAAAATTAATGATTATGTTAACATAAAAATCATAAGATTTAGACGACTATATCTATTAATAACATTAACTTCTTTGACTTTACTGTCTGTTAAACTTTAAAAATTATTGGAAATGTTCATTATCTATACCACAGAAAAATTGTTAAACAGCAATTGCTTGGTCCAAATATTCAAACTCAAGACATTTCATTGCTTTCCCTTAAAAATATACATATCAAGATATCAGAAATCATGTCCATCAAAACAAAAATAAAAACATTTCCAAAATTTTATCTCCATCATTTACATACCTCTCCCTACTATCTGCTCTACCAAGCACACCCACATTTACGCTTAACTACCCATCTAAATATCTTGCTCTGTGGTGATTTCAGTGCATGTCACCATATGATTCACCACTCAGTCCATTGAGCCTTGTAGTACTAAAATCTTGAGCAATTACATATACGGCATATCATGAACCTCTGTAACCAACCCACCAAGAAACTTCCTAATCATACCCACATTACTCCTTTTATCAGATACATATGTTTGCACTTCTGCTCTACATATCTGCACCATATGGAAGACCAAATATGCCCTATCTTCACACCACCTTCTGATAACAATCACATTCTGAATTAACAAATCAACTTCTACACAAAAACAGATACACACAAATTGTACCCTTGCATACTGTCGAGCTTTCACAAATTTATTAATGAAAAATTACAATCTTTCACTCTAAACTCCAACCAATCAGCTACAGAACTCTTCCTAAGCTCATAGAGAGCAATTCAACCTAATCTTCTCCAAAAAGATTCACAGCTTCATTAGAGAACAAGATATTCATTGCTAATTTGCATTTTGAAATTTGAAAAAAAAATTTCTCTCCAAGATGGTGTCCAACGAAAAACTGAAACAATCCTGGGGATGATCAGGGTGTGAATATCTCCAAACCCAGCATATAAGTGCAGAGGCTCTCTTCTATCCATTTTTTTTGGTAAAACAACAACCAAAGCAATTTGTTTCATGAACCAGGAGCCCTCAGCCAGTAACTGACCACCAATGGGTTGATGTCAGTGACACATTCACTTCTGGCCAATCAGTGCTGACTTATCCAGATTGTGGCACCAACCCACCGTGGTTACCAAAGGTGTAAAGACAAGTTTTTTAAAAATGGAGAAGCCTAGGTTGGTTGAGAAAACAAGAAATTTGCTCATGGGATACTGCTTCAGAAAGAAAAATCTTTTCAAATTTCAAAGGTTTCATTTCTCTCCTCTAGTGTCCTGTGAGAAGATAAGACCATAACATATGAAGGAGGAATGTTAGAGAAAAAGCTTTTACGAGAACTAAAAACCAACAACAACAATTATAATACCTTCATGGAGATCTGGCAGAAAACTGGGAGCCAACTCATTGGTGGGAGGAATCCTGTCATAATGGGAATATCCACCATGTTTAGTCTGAATTATGGTACCATTTAATCAAGTTGAAAGATAAATGCCGAAAGCACCTTTTCTCATGTTTTTCTAAAGAAAAACTCCTAAGGAAGGCTAAAGTAGATGCTACCCTCATTACATCATATGCACTGACGTAAAGTCCTGGTTGAGCTGGTAAAAGAACTTTCAAGATCTAGGAAGATACTTTCTTACCAACTAGGGGTTCAAGCCTCCAGCATGCACAAATACATTCCTTGTTAATCTCTAGTGAAAGAAAATCTTGAAGGGATACAACTGGGGACAGGAATGATGTTTTCTAGAACTTTCTACGAGTGGATAAGATTAAAACAATCTGTAAACTTTAATGTCTTCAATTTTGGCAAAAACAAACTGGGGTTTGGGTTTATCTTAACCCATAACTTAATCTCAAAACACAAGAAGACTTTTGTGTCCGAACATGGATTGTAATTCTCTAACTCACCTTCCAGACCCTAAGGCAATAAAAAAGTTTTCTGAAGATAAAACTGAGGAGCTACAAAAAACTAATAAACTCTAACAAGTCTAAGACTTTAGAAATCTCCTTCTTAAGGTGAAGAGACAGGTAACCAGTAACCTGAAAAAAAAAGGAAAGACCAGAAGTTTATCCCTGACAAAGGCTGACAAATTCAACCTAAAACATACAGAATGAGAATACTGATGGGCAATCTTTAAGATGCAATAGTGTTACTAGCCATTTCTTAGCCAGTTACTAGCCATGTAACAGGCTAAAAATAACAAAAAACATATGACTACTGTAACATTCAAGTCATTAGCAAAGAATCTTTCAACATCCAAGTCATTGCCATCTTTCAGGAAGGTCTAAAGAGATCTCAAGACAGAATGATACTGTCTTTAAACAAGAGCTGCATGTAATGTGAAAGATCATCAGTTTAACATGTAAATTCCAGAATACAAGACTTTGAGGCCAAGGTCCAACAACAAGGCAAGGTGACAGAAATACCAGAGGAAACAACCAAAGCACATGGCAAAGCTGGTGGGGTCTCTGACACCAAAGGTGTTTATATTACCTGGGAGTTAACACTTTCAATGAACCATGAAAACCAGTTTGTTTCAGGAGACCTGGACCCAGATGAACTGAGGGAAAAAAAATATATCTGGTTCCACTGAATACAGTTCTGGGAAAAGTGCACTGGCTCTAGAAACAAACAGGCCACTTGGCCTACGGAAAGGATCCACTTGAGAGCATCTTTCAATAAAGAAATCTCTATTCCTAAGGAATTTTACCTCAGGAGGGCATCTGCCCAAACACTACATAATCTTCTTAGATAAGATTAGAAGAATACATTATATTAAATACTAATGAAATAAAAAACAAACAATAACACAGGAATTTAAATCCCATAAAAAAATATGATAATGTAATAAAACTGGAAGGAAAGTCTTTCAAGCCAGATACATAAGTTTATCATAATGAAAACAAGGTAACGTTCCACGGACTCAAATAAAAACAAAAGCTTCTTTCTTTCAAACTTCGCGTTAGCGAGGTAGCGTTAAGAACAGAGAACTGGGCCTTTGAGGGAATATCCTCACCTGGCCCCCTTCTTTGTTCCTTCTTTTGGAAAATTAAAAAAAAAAAAAAAAAAAAAAAAAAAACCTATACCCACTAATTCAATATAGAAAAAAAACTAAAAATATATCTGGGAGTGGATTTGGCAGCAGATGGACCCAAGGAAGCGGAAGTGAGTAACAGGGTGGGGGAGGGGGTGAAAATTATGGCAATGTTGAAGAATGTGTGGAGGGTGAAAACCTTATCTCGGAGAGCAAAAATGGGTATGCTTGAAGGAATAGTGGTTCCAACAATGTTATGTGGTTGCGAGGCATGGGCTATAGATAGGGTTGTGTGGAGGAGGGTGGATGTGTTGGAAGTGAGAAGTTTAAGGACAATATGTGGTGTGAGGTGGTTTGATCAAGTAAGTAATGAAAGGGTAAGAGAGATGTGTGGTAATAAAGAGAGTGTGGTTGAGAGGGCAGAAGATGGTGTATTGAAATGGTTTGGTCAAATGGAGAGAATGAGTGGAATGAAAAGAAAGATTGACAAAGAGGATATATGTGTCAGAGGTGGAGGGATCAAGAAGTGGGAGACCAAACTGGAGGTGGAAGGATGGAGTGAAAAAGATTTTCAGCGATAAGGGCCAGAACATCCAAGAGGGTGAAAGGCGTGCAAGAAATAGAGTGAATTGGAAGAATGTGGTACACCGGGGTCGACGTGCTGTCAATGGATTGAACCAGGGCATGTGAAGCGTCTCGGGTAAACCATGGAAAGTTTAGAGGGGCCTGGATGTGGAAAAGGAGCTGTGGTTTTGGTGCATTATACATGGCAGCTAGAGACTGAGAGTTAACGAATGTGGCCTTTGTTGTCGTTTCCTAGCTCTACCTCGCACGCGTGCGGGAGAGTGGGTTGTAATTTCATGTGTGGCAGGGTGGCAACAGGAATAAATAAAGGCAGCTAATTTGAATTATGTATATGTGTAGATATGTATATATCTATGTTTATATTTATTTATTTTGCTTTGTCGCTGTCTCCCGCGTTAGCAAGGTAGCGCAAGGAAACAGACGAAAGAATAGCACAACCCACCCACATACACATGTATATACATACACGTCCACACACGCAAATATACATACCTATACATCTCAACGTATACATATATATATATACACACACAGACATATACATATATACACTTGTACATAATTCATAACTGTCTGCCTTTATTCATTCCCATCACCACCTTGCCACACATGAAATAACAACCCCCTCCCCCCTCATGTCTGCGAGGTAGTGCTAGGAAAAGACAGCAAAGGCCACATTCGTTCACACTCAGCGCTAGGAAAAGACAATAAAGGCCACATTCGTTCACACTCTGTCTCTAGCTGTCATGTAATAATGCACCGAAATCACAGCTCCCTTTCCACATCCAGGCCCCACAGAACTTTCCATGGTTTACCCCAGACGCCTCACACGCCCTAGTTCAATCCATTGACAGCACGTCGACCTCGGTATACCACATCGTTCCAATTCACTCTATTCCTTGCATGCCTTTCACCCTCCTGCATGTTCAGGCCCAGATCACTCAAAATCTTTTTCACTCCGTCTTTCCACTTCCAATTTGGTCTCCCACTTCTCCTCGTTCCCTCCACCTCTGAAACATACATCCTCTTGGTCAATCTCTCCTCACTCATTCTCTCCATGTGACCAAACCATTTCAAAACACCCTCTTCTGCTCTCTCCACCACACTCTTTTTCTTACCACACATCTCTCTTACCCTTACATTACTTACTCGATCAAACCACCTCACACCACATATTGTCCTCAAACATCTCATTTCCAGCACATCTACCCTCCTGGACACAACTTTACCCATAGCCCAAACCTCGCAACCATACAACATTGCTGGAACCACTATTCCTTCAAACATACCCATTTTTGCTTTCCGAGATAATGTTCTTGACTTCCGCACATTCTTCAACGCTCCCAGAATTTCCGCCCCCTCCCCTACCCTATGATTCACTTCCGTTTCCATGGTTCCATCCGCTGCCAAATCCACTCCCAGATATCTAAAACACTTCACTTCCTCCAGTTTTTCTTCATTCAAACTTACCTCCCAATTGACTTGACCCTCAACCCTGCTGTACCTAATAACCTTGCTCTTATTCACATTTACTCTCAGCTTTCTTCTTTCACACACTTTACCAAACTCAGTCACCAGCTTCTGCAGTTTCTCACATGAATCAGCCACCAGCGCTGTATTATCAGCAAACAACAACTGACTCACTTACCAAGCTCTCTCATCCACAACAGACTGCATACTTGCCCCTCTTTCCAAAACTCTTCCATTCACCTCCCTAACAATCCCATCCATAAACAAATTAAACAACCATGGAGACATCACACACCCCTGCCGCAAACCTACATTCACTGAGAACCAATCACTTTCCTCTCTTCCTACACGTACACATGCCTTACATCCTCGTTAAAAACTTTTCACAGCTTCTAACAACTTGCCTCCCACACCATATATTCTTAATACCTTCCACAGAGCATCTCTATCAACTCTATCATATGTCTTCTCCAGATCCATAAATGCTACATACAAATCCATTTGCTTTTCTAAGTATTTCTCACATACATTCCTCAAACCAAACACCTGATCCACACATCCTCTACCACTTCTGAAACCACACTGCTCTTCCCCAATCTGATGCTCTGTACATGCCTTCACCCTCTCAATCAATACCCTCCCATATAATTTACCAGGAATACTCAACAAACTTATACCTCTGTAATTTGAGTACTCACCATTGTCCCCTTTGCCTTTGTACAATGGCACTATGCAAGCATTCCACCAATCCTCAGGCACCTCACCATGAATCATACATACATTGAATAACCTTACCAACCAGTCAACGACACAGTCACCCGCTTTTCTTATAAATTCCACTGCAATACCATCCAAACCCACTGCCTTGCCGGCTTTCATCTTCCACAAAGCTTTTACTACCTCTTCACTGTTTACCAAATCATTTTCCCTAACCCTCTCACTTTGCACACCACCTCGACCAAAACACCCTATATCTGCCACTCTATCATCAAACACATTCAACAAAACTTCAAAATACTCACTCCACCCCCTTCTCACATCACCACTACTTGTTATCACCTCCCCATTAGCCCCCTTCACTGAAGTTCCCATTTGTTCACTTGTCTTACGCACTTTATTTACCTCCTTCCAAAACATCTTTTTATCCTCCCTAAAATTTAATGATACTCTCTCACCCCAACTCTCATTTGCCCTCTTTTTCACCTCTTGCACCTTTCACTTGACCTCCTGCCTCTTTCTTTTATACATCTCCCACTGATTTGCATTATTTCCCTGCAAAAATCATCCAAATACCTCTCTCTTCTCTTTCACTAATAATAATGTATGTATATATATGTATACGTTGAAATGTATAGGTATGTACATGTGCATGTGTAGACGTGTATGTGTATACATGTGTATGGGGGCGGGTTGGGCCATTCTATCGTCTGTTTCCTTGCACTACATAGTTAACGCGGGAGACAGCGACAAAGTATTTAATTACTTATTTATCATACTTTGACGAGGTAGAGCAAGGAAATAGATGAAAGAATGACCCAACCCACCCACATACACATGTATATAAATACACGTAAATACACACACATATACACACCTATACATTTCAATATATACATATATATACACACAGACATATACATATATACACATGTACATAATTCATACTTGCTGCCTTTATTCATTCCCGTCACCATCCCGCCACAGATGAAATGACAACCCCCTCCCCCCACACGCACGCTAGGTAGAGCTAGGAAAAGATAACAAAGGCCACATTCATTCAAACTCAGTCTCTAGCTGTCATGTATAATGCACCGAAACCACAGCTCTCTTTCCACATCCAAGCCCCACAAAACTTTCCATGGTTTACCCCAGACCTTCACATGCCCTGGTTTAATCCATTGATAGCACATTGACCCCGGTATACCATATTATTCTAATTTACTCTATTCCTTGAACGCCTTTCACCCTCTTGCATGTTCAGGCTCTGATCGCTCAAAATCATTCTCACTCCCACCCTTCCACCTCCAATTTGGTCTCCCACTTCTCCCCATTCCCTCCACCTCTGACACATATAGCCTCTTTGGCAATCTTTCCTCACTGATTCTCTCCATGTGACCAAACCATTTCAATAAACCCTCTTCTGCTCTCTCAACCACACTCTTTTCATTACCACACATCTCACTTACCCTTTCATTACTTACTCGATGAAACCACCTCACACCACATATTGTCCTCAAACATCTCATTTTCAACACATTCACCCTCCTCCACACAACCCTATCTATGGCCCACACCTCGCAACCATATAACATTGTTGGAACCACTTTTCCTTCAACTATACCCATTTTTGCTTTCCGAGATAATGTTCTCGCCTTCCACACATTTTTCAACGCTCCTAGAATTTTCGCCCCCTCCCCCACCCTGTGACTCACTTCCACTTCCATGGGTCCATCTGCTGCCAAATCCACTCCCAATATCTAAACCACTTTACTTCCTCCAGTTATTCTCCATTGAAACTTACCTGCCAATGGACTTCCTACTGGACCTAATAACCTTGCTCTTATTCACATTTACTCTCAGCTTTCTTCTTTCACACATTTCACAAAACCCAGTCACCAGCTTCTGCAGTTTCTCACATGAATCAGCCACCAACGTTGTATCATCAGCGAACAATAACTGACTCACTTCCCAGGCCCTCTCATCCACAACAGACTGTATACTTACCCCTCTCTCCAAAACTATTACATTCACCTCCCTAACAACCCCATCCATAAACAAATTAAACAACTATGGAGACATCATGCACACCTGCCACAAACTGACATTCACCGAGAACCAATCACTTTCCTCTCTTCCTCCTCATACACATGCTTTACATCATCGATAAAGACTTTTCAATGCTTATAGCAATTTGCCCCCAACACCATATATTCTTAATACCTTCCACACAGCATCTCTATCAACTCTGTCATATGTCATATGCTGCATAAAAATCCATTTGCTTTTCTAAGTATTTCTCACATCCATTCTTCAAAGCAAACACCTGATCCACACATCCTCTACCACTTCTGAAACCACACTGCTCCTCTCCAATCTGATGCACTGTACATGCCTTCACCCTCTCAATCAAAACCCTCCCATATAAGTTTGCGATAGGGGTGCAAGATGTCTCCATGGCTGTTGAGTTTGTTTATGGATGGGGTTGTTAGGGAGGTGAATGCAAGAGTTTTGGAAAGGGGGGGAAGTATGCAGTCTGTTGTGGATAAGAGAGCTTGGGAAGTAAGTCAGTTGTTGTTTGCTGATGATACAGCGCTGGTGGCTGATTCGGGTGAGAAACTGTAGAAGCTGGTGACTGAGTTTGGTAAAGCGTGTGAAAGAAGAAAGCTGACAGTAAATATGAATAAGAGCAAGGTTATTAGGTTCAGTAGGGTTGAGGGACAAGGCAACTGGGAGGTAAGTTTGAATGGAGAAAATTGGAGGAAGTGAAGTGTTTTAGATATCTGGGAGTGGATTTGACAGCGGATGGAACCAAGGAAACAGAAGTGACTCATAGGGTGGGGGAAGGGGCGAAAGTTCTGGGAGCGTTGAAAAATGTGTGGAAGTCGAGAATGTTATCTTGGAAAGCAAAAATGGGTATGTTTGAAGAATAGTGGTTCCAACAATGTTATATAGTTGCGAGGCATGGGCTATAGATAGAGTTGTGTGGAGGAAGGTGGATGTGCTGGAAATGAGATGTTTGAGGACAATATGTTGTGTGAGGTGGTTTGACCGGGTAAGTAATGAAATGGTAAGAGAGATGTGTGGTAATAAAATGAGTGAGGTTGAGAGAGCAGAAGATGGTGCTGTGAAATGGTTTGGTCACATGGAGAGAATGAGTCAGGAAAGATTGACAAAGAGGATATTTGTATCAAAGGTGGAGGGAACGAGGAGAAGTGGGAGACCAAATTGGAGGTGGAAAGATGGAGTGAAAAAGATTTTGAGTGATCGGGGCCTGAACATGCAGGAGGGTGAAAGGCGGGCAAGGAATAGAGTGAATTGGATCGATGTGGTATACTGGGGTCGACGTACTGTCAATGGATTGAACCAGGGCATGTGAAGCATCTGAGGCAAACCATGGAAAGTTTTGTGGGGCCTGGATGTGGAAAGAGAGCTGTGGCTTCCGTGCATTATACATGACAGCTAGAGACTGAGTGTGAACGAATGTGGCCTTTGTTGTCTTTTCCCAGCACTACCTTGCTCACATGCAGGGGGAGGGGGTTGTCATTTCATGTGTGGCGGGGAGGCGACGGAAATTTATAAGGGCAGACAGTAAGAACTATGTACATGTGTATATATGTATATGTCTGTATGTATATATATATGTATACATTGAGATGTATAGGTATGTATATGTGCATGTGTGGACGTGTATGCATATACATGTGTATGTGGGTGGGTTGGGACATTCTTTCATCTGTTTCCTTGTGCTACCTCGCTAACGTGGGAGACAGCGACAAAGTATAATAATAAAAATAAAATAATAATTTCCTAAGAATACTCAACAAACATACCTCTCTAATTTGAACACTCAGCTTTATCATCTTCGCCTTTGTACAATGGCACTATGCATGCATTCCACCAATCCTCAGGCACTTCACCACGAGCCATACATACATTGAATATCCTCACCAACCAGTCAACAACAGAGTCACCCCCTTTTTTAAATTCCACTGCAATACCATCTAAACCCACCGCCTTGCCAGCTTTCATCTTCCGCAAAGCTTTCAATACCTCTTCTCTGTTTACCAAATCATTTTCCCCGACCCTCTCACTTCGCACACCGTCTCAACCAAAACACACTATATCTGTCACTTTATCATCTAACACATTCAACAAACCTTCAAAATAATTGCTCTATCTCCTTCTCACATCACCACTGCTTGTTATTACCTCCCCTTTAGCCCCCTTCACCGATGTTCCCATTTGTTCTCTTGTCTTACGCACTTTATTTACCTACTTCCAAAACATCTTTTATTCCCCCTAAAATTCAATGATACTCTCTCACCCCAACTCTCATTTGCCCTCTTTTTCACCTCTTGCACCTTTCTCTTGACCTCCTGCCTGTTTTTTTTATGCACCCCCCAGTCATTTACACTATTTCCCTGCAAAAATCATCCAAATGCCTCTCACTTCTCTTTCACTAATAATCTTACTT
>NW_027264768.1:0-17778 GCF_036320965.1 Panulirus ornatus
TTGTTTTTTTTTGGGGATGGGGTTGTTAGGGAGGTGAAGCAAGATTTTTGGGAAAAGGGCAAGATGAATTTGTTGGGGGGAAAGAGTGGGAAAGTGGCCCATTTGGTTTTCGCTGATGATACAGGCTGGTGCTGATTCATGGAGAAAACTGAAAAGCTGGTGACGAGTTTGGAAAATTTGGGGAAAGAAGAAATTTAAAAAGGTAAATGTGAATAAGAGCAAGTTTAGGCAGGGGGTTGGGGCAACTAAAAGGGGAGGGGTTTAAAAGGAAAAAAACTGGGGGAAGGAATTTTTAGAACGGGAGGGGGTTTTGGGCAGTGGAGGAACCATGGGGGAAGTGGATCAAGGTGGGGGGGAGGCAAAAATTCGGGGACCCTTGGAAAAATGTGTGGAAGTGGGAACTTATTGGGAAAGCAAAGGGTATGTTTAAGAATAGGGGTTCCAACAATGTTGTATGGTTCGAGGCGGGCTATGGATAGAGTTGTGGAGGAGATGGATGGCTGGAAATGAGATGTTGAGGAAAATGTGGGGTGTGAGGGGTTTTGATCGAGTAAAAAAACGAAAGGGTAAGGAGATGGGGAAAATAAAAAGAGCGGGGGTTGGAAGAGCGAAGGGGGTTTTTTGAAAGGTTTTGGTCAATGGGGAATGAGTGGGAAAATTTACCAAGGGATATATGTGTCGGGGTGGAGGAACGAGGAAAGGGGGAGACAAAGGAGGGGAAAAGTGGGTGAAAAAGATTTTGTGTGATCGGGCCTAAACATGCGGAGGGTGAAAGGAGGGAAAAAGAATAAGTAATTGGAGCGATGTGGTTACCGGGGTTTCTGCTGTCAGTGGGTTGATCAAGGGATTGTTGGGGGGGGGTTGGGCCATTTTTTCGTTGTTTCCTTGCCTCCCGCAAACGCGGGGGGAAAAGCGCAAAGAAAAAAAAAAAAAAAAAAAATAATGATGAAAAAACAAAATAATAAATTAAAAAAAATAATAATAATAAAATTGAAAATGAAAGATGATAGTTACTAATGAAATGATAATGTAAAAAAATGAAATAATAAATGAAAATGATAATAAAAATAAAAAACAATATTTAAAAAATAATAATGATAATAAAAAAGATGAAATAATGAAAAAAAATGAATTTTTAAAAAAAAACCATAATAACAAAGATAAAGATATGATTATAAAGTCTGATAGTAAAGGGGAGAAAAAATCTTCCCACCAATTTCCCCGGTCCTAGAAAGGGACGAAAGGGGCGGGAGCGGGGGGTAGAAAACCCCCCCCCCTTTTATTTAATTTTTTTTTTTTAACGGGGGAAAAAGAAGGAATCCGCGGGGGGTGTCATCCTCCCCAAGGGTCAAATGGGGTGTCTAAATGGGTGGATTTTAAACCCAAAAGAAAAAAAAGGGATAGGTAGTATTTTGAGGAAAGGAACCTGGTATTTTGTTCTGGTGAAAAAGAAGCTCGAGGGAAAGGGGAAGGTGGTTTTGGGGGTGTCTTGGGAGTTTTCTGGGGTTTGTGGAGGAAAAGGAAAAGGGGAAGGGCAGCACTACTCCTGAAACAGGCTTGGGGGGGTATGGATGATGTAAAAAATAAATCCATTGAAGGGAAAACTCAAAGGGATGGAAAGATGGGTGTTATTGGGCATTGCCCTGGGCATGGAAAAAAATCATAAAGGGCAAAGTTTTGGGAGCAGTGTTTGATGTTTATGGTTTTGTGCATGAGAGGTTTAGTGAGGGGGTGTTTTTAAATGCAGAGGGATAATGTGGCATTTTAGAAAAAATTGGAAACAGGGGGTTTTTAGGTTGCAGATAAAAAAGTAAGAGTTGTGATTGTGTGCTGAAAGGACTATGATTTGGGAATACCTGGTTTAAAAAGCGAGATTTCAAAATATCGTATGAAAATGGGGGAAGGGCCCAGAGCCGTTACTGGATTACGGTTTTTTCATAGGCGCCGAAAAGAGATACTTTTGGGATGTTAATGTTGAGGGTGCAACTGGAGGGGTGCTGAAAATTATTTGGGAGGCGGGAAAAGATTTGGGGTTTTTTAAAGAACGAAATTTTGGGGTGAAGAGAGGGGTGAGAGTAAGTGGCGGGGAAGGGAGACTTGTGTGGGGAAAACCCCGGGAAGATGAGTACAAAATGGAAAAAAGTGAGAACAAAGGAGGTAGGGGATGGGGGAGGAAAGGTGTATTTAGGAACATAAAGGGCGCGCAAAAATGCTTGGGGCGGGAAACGGGGAGTTGGGCGTTAAAACGGTAGTGAGTTTTTAGATGAAAAGAAAGATTATTAGTAAATAGAAGAGAGGCTTTTTTAGACGTTTTTGCGGGGAAATAAAAAAAAAAGGGGGAGATGTAAAAAGAAAGGATGGGGTCAAGAGAAAAGGTCAAGGGGTGAAAAAGGGGGAAAATGAGAGTTGGGTGGAGAGTATCTTTAAATTTTTAGGGAGAATAAAAACGTTTTTTTAGAAAAGGGTAAATAAAGTGCGAAAAGACATGGAGATATAGGGTTTTTTCGTTGAGTTGGTGTAAAAGGAAAGGGGGGTTTTAAGGGGTGATTTGGAAAACAGAGAAGAGTATTAAAAGCTTTGCGGAAAAAAAATCCGGCAAGGAGGGGGTTTGGATGGTATTGCGGGAAATTTAAAAAAAGGGGATGATTATTTTTTGATGTTATAAGGTTATTTAATGTTGTATATTCAGGGTTTGAGGTGCCTGGGATTGGGGGAATTTGCTAGTGATTGACAAAGGCAAAGGGGGGACAAAGATGAGTGCTCAAATTACAAAAGGATAATTTGTTATTTTTTTGGGGAAATTATTGGGGGAAATATTGATTGAGAGGGTGAAGGCTTTAAAAGCATCAGATTGGGAAGACAGGTGGTTTCAGAAGTAGTAGGGATTTTGGATCAATTTGCTTTGAAAATGTATTGAGAAAATTTTGAAAAGCAAAAGTTTGGGATGTAGCTTTAGGGTAGGAGAATGCATATGATTTAGTTTAGGGATGCTCTGTGGGTATTAAGAAAATTGGTGTGGGCAAATTCTTAAGGCAGAAAAGTTTTTTTCGAGAAAACTGCATGTGTACGGAGGAAAAGGGAAATATTGGTTCCTGAAAAAGGTTTGCAGCAGGGGTATGTGAAATCCCTGGTTGTTTAATTTGTTATAAAGGGTTGTTCGGGGGGGGAAAAAGATTTTGCAGCCCGTTTTTGGATGAGAGAGCTTTGAATGAGTCATTGTGTTCGCTGATGATACCGTGGTGGCTGATTCTGAGGAAACTGCAGGTGTGCTAGTTTTGGGAAAAAAGTTGGAAAAAAGCGAGAGTAAAATTTAATAAGAGGGAAAGGATTTGGTTACAGTAGGGTTTTAGGGACAAGTCAATTGGAAGGAAGTTTGAATAAGGAAAACTGGGGGAATGAAGTGTTTTTTGATAACTGGGAGGGGTTTTGGGAGTGGATGGGAAAATGGAACGAAAGTGAAACATAGGTGGGGGAGGGGACTAAAATTTGAGAGCGTGAAGAAAGTGTGGAGTCGAGAACATTATCTCCCGGGAAGTTTGAAGGAAAAGTGGTTCCAACAATGTTTTTGGTGCTGGGGTGGCTAAGATAGTTGGTAGAGGGGGGGAGTTTGGAAATGAGTGTTTTAGGACAAAATGTGGGTGAGGGGGTTTGATTGATAAGTAATAATAGGATAAGAGAGATGCGGTATAAAAAAATTGGTTGAGGAGCAGAAGAGGGTTTTTTTGAAAGGGTTTTTCACAAAGGGGAAAATGGGGAGGAAAATTGCCAAGGGTTTTGTGTCAGGGTGGAGGGGGCGAGGAGAGTGGGAACCCAAAATTGGAGGTAGAAAAATGGGTGAAAAAGATTTTGAGGATCGGGGGGCCCAACTGCGGAGGGTGAAAGGCGTGAAGGAAAGAGTGAAATAAACAATGGATCTGGGGGGCGGCCGTCAATGGATTGAACCCGGCATGTGAAGTGCTGGGTAAAACCAAAGGGAAAAATTTATGGGGCCGGTTGGAAAAGGGGAGTGTGGTTTTTGGGGCTTATACATACAGCTGGACTGGATGAACAAAAGTGGCCTTTTTTGTATTTTCCTAGCATACCTCGCAACATAGGGGGGGGGGGGTTTTTTTTTTTCATTTATGGGCGGGTGACGATGGGAATGAAAAATGCGACTATGAATTAGAAAATTTGTTTAGTATGTGTCCTGTGTGATAACATGTACTTTCGGTAAAATTATTTTTCTGTGTGGGAAATGTTGTATATCAGTGAGTGGGGGGTGGGGCCTCTCTTTCGTTGTTTCCCTTTGGGTTAAAAAGCTAACGCGGGGGACAGCGCCAAAAGCAAAATAAGTTATAAATTAATTTAAATAATATTTTATATAATATATATATATATATATTATATATATAAGTGAAGTGAAGTTTGAATGGAGAAAAACTGGAGGAAGTGAAGTGTTTTAGATTTGGGAGTGGATCTGTCAGGGGATGGACCATGGAAGCGGAAGTGGATCATAGGGTGGGGAGGGGGGCGAAAATTTTGGGAGCCTTGAAAAATGTGTGAAGTCGAGAACATTATCCCGGAAAGCAAAAAGGGGTATGTTTGAAGGAATAGTAGTTCCAACAATGTTGTAGGGTTTTGCGAAGGCGTGGGCTATGGATAGAGTTGTGCGCAGGAGGATGGATGTGCTGGAAATGAGATGTTTGAGGACAATGTGTGGTGGAGGTGGTTTGATCGAGTAAGTAACGTAAGGGAAAGAGAGATGTGTGGAAATAAAAAGAGCGTGGTTGAGAGAGCAGAAGAGGGGTTTTGAAATGGTTTGGTCACATGGAGAGAAGAGTAGGAAAGATTGACCAAGAGGATATTGTGTCGGAGGTGGAGGGAACGGGGAGAAGAGGGAGACCAAATTGGAGGGGAAAGATGAGTAAAAAAGGATTTTGTGTGATCGGGGCCTGAACTTTGCAGGAGGGAGAAAGGAGGCAAGGAATAGAGTGAATTGGAGCGATGTGGTAATACAGGGTTGACGTGCGTCAGTGGATTGAATCAAGGCATGTGAAGCGTCCGGGTAAACCAGGGAAAGCTGTGTAGGTATGTATTTGCGTGTGTGGACGTGTGTATATACATGTGTATGGGGGTGGTGGGCCATTTCTTTCGTCTGTTTTCTTGCGCTAACCCTTTCGCAAACGCGGGAGACAGCGACAAAGTATAAAAAAAAAAAAAAAAAAAATATATATATAATATAAATATATATTATATATATATATTCCTATGAGTCCACGGGGAAAATGAAACCCCGAAAAGTTCCCAGTGAAACCTTCGTGTAATAATCACACCCATCTGGGGAGCCCACAAGAGAGAAATATAACAGTCATTTTGATATACATCGAAGAGACGACGTTTAGGACGCCTTTGGTAAACATGTATATAATATATATATTAATATTTATATAAATATATATAAAAATTATAAAATATATATATATATTATAAATATATATATATATATATATATATATATATATATAATATAATATATTATATATATAATATATATATATATATATATATATATATATATTATATACATAAAAATAATTATATATATATATATATATATAATAAATATAAATATATACACAAAGATGCTTTGGCATGAGAAGCGTGGGGGGTGGATTGATTACAAAGGGTAGTGAGGGGTGGGATGAAGAAGTAAGAATATTAGTGAAAGAGAAGCGAGAGGCATTGACGATTTTTGCAGGGAAAGAATGCAAATGAGTAGGAGATTAATAAAAGAAAGAGGCAAGAGGTCAAGAAAAAGGTGCAAGGTGAAAAAGAGGGCAAATGGTAGTTGGGGTGAAAGAGTATCATCAAATTTTAGGGAGAAAAAAAAAGTGTCTTGGGAGGAGGTAAATTTAGTGCTAAGACAAGGGAGCAAATGTGAACATCAGTCAAGGGGGTAATGGGGAGGTGCCAACAAGTAGTGGTGATGTGAGAAGGAGGTGGAGTGGTATTTTCAAGGTTTGTTGAATGTGTTTTGATGATAGATGGCAGATATGGTGTTTTGGTCGAGGTGGTGTGCAAAGTGAGAGGGTTAGGGAAAATGATTGGCAACAGAGAAGAGGTAGTAAAAGCTTTGCGGAAGATAAAGCCGGCAAGGCAGCAGGTTTGGATGGTATTAAAAGTGGAAAATTTTTTAAAAAAGGGGGTGACTGTATTGTTTGATGGGTTTGGGAAGGTTTTTCAATGTATGTATGAATCATGGTTAGGTGCCTGAGGACTGGCGGAAAGCTTGCACAGTGCCGTTGTAAAAAGGCAAAAGGGGATAAGAGTGAGTGCTCAAATTACAGAGGTATAAGTTTGTTGAGTATATCCTGGGAAGCTATAATGGGAGGCATTGATTTGAGAGGGTGAAGGCATATACAGAGCCCTCAGATTGGGGAAGAGCAGTGTGGTATCAGAAGTAGTGAGGATGTGTTGATCAGGTGTTCTTTTTGAAGAACGATTGAGAAATACTTAGAAAAGCAAATGGATTTGCATGTATCATTTATGGATCTGGAGGGGGCTTATGATAGAGTTGATAGAGATGCTCTGTAAGGTATTAAGAATAATGGTGTGTGGGGCAAGCTGTTAAAAAGCAGTGAAAAGTTTTTATCGAGGGTGTAAGGCATTTACGTGTAGAAGAAGGGGGGAAAGTGGGTTGGTTCTCAGTGAATGTACGTTTACGGCAGGGGTGTGTGATGTCCCCAAGGTTGTTTAATTTGGATATGGATGGGGTTGTTAGGGAGGTGAAACAAGAGTTTTGGAAAGAGGGCAAGTATGAAGTCTGTTGTGGATGAGAGAGCTTTGGGGAAATGAGTCAGTTGTTGTTCGCTAATGATACAGCGCTGGGCTGATTCATGAGAAAACACAGAAGCTGGGTGACTGAGTTTGGTAAAAATATGTAAAAAAGTAAGTTAATAGTAAATGTGAATAAAAGCAAGGTTATTAGGTACAGTAGGGTTGAGGATCAAGTCAATAGGGAGGTAAATTTGAATGGAGAAAAAACTGGAGGAAGTAAAGTGTTTTAGAATCGGGAGTGGATCTGGGAGCGGATGGAACCGTGAAAGCGGAATGAACAAGGTAGGGGAGTTGGGGCGAAAATTCTGGGAGCCTTGAAGAATTTTGGAATCGAGAACATTATCTTGAAAGCAAAAATGGGTATGTTTGAAGGAATAGTGGTTCCAACAATGTTGTACAGTTGCGAGGCGTGAGCTACAGATAGAGTTGTGCGGGGAGGTGGTGTGAGGTGGTTTGATCGTGTAAGTAATGTAAGGGTAAAAGAGATGTGTGGAAATAAAATTCGTGTGGTTCAGAGAGCCGAAGAGGTGTGTTTGAAAATGGTTTGGGCACATGGAGAGAATGAGTGAGGAGAGATTGACCAAGAGGATATATGTGTCAGAGGTGGAGGAACGAGGAGCAGCGGGGACCAAATTGGAGGTGGAAAGATGGAGTGAAAAAGATTTGAAGTGATCGGGGCCTGAACATGCAGGAGGGTGAAAGGCGTGCAAGGAATAGAGTGAATTGGAACGATGTGGTATAACCGGGGTCTACGTGCTGTCAATGGATTGAACCAGGGCATGTAAAGCGTCAAGGTAAACCATGGAAAGTTGTGTAGGGGCCTGGATGTGGAAAGGGAGGTGTGTTTCGGTGCATTATTACATGACAGCTAGAGACTGAGTGTGAACAATTGGCCTTTGTTGTCTTTTCCTAGCGCTACCTCGCACACATGAGGGGGGTGGGGAAGGCCTGTTATTCCATGTGTGGCGGGTAGCGATGGAATAAATAAAGCAGACAGTATAAACTAATGTACATGTGTATATATGTATATGTCTGTGTGTGTATATATATATGAACATTGAGATGTATGGTATGTATATTTGCGCGTGTGGACGTGTATGAATATACTTGCTATGGGGTTGGGTGGGCCATTCTTTCGTCTGTCCCTTGCGCTACCTTCGCTAACGCTGAGGCAGCGACAAAGCAAAATATAATAAATGAATTAATATATATTATATATATATATATATTATATATATATATATATATTATATATATATATATAATATATATATATAATATATATATATATATAAAATATATGTAATATTATCCCTGGGGATAGGGTGAAAAGAATACTTCCCACGTATTCCTCGCGTGTCGTAGAAAGCGACTAGGGGGGACGGGAGCGGGGGGCCAGAAACCCTCCCTCCTTGTATTAACTTTCTGAAATGGGAAACAGAAGAAGGAGTCACGCGGGAGTGCTCATCCTCCTCGAAGGCCAGAGTGGGGTGCCTAAAATGTGGTGGATGTAACCAAGATGTGAAAAAAGGAGAGATAGGTAGTATTTTGAGGAAAGGAATCTGGATGTTTTGGCTCTGAGTGAAACGAAGCTCAAGGGTAAAGGGGACGAGTGGTTTGGGAATGTCTGGGGAGTAAAGTCAGGGTTTGTGAGAGGACAAGAGCAAGGGAAGGAGTAGCAATACTCCTGAAACAGGAGTTGTGGGAGTATGTGATAGAGTGTAAGAAAGTAAATTCTCGATTAATATGGGTAAAACTGAAAGTTGATGGAGAGAGGTGGGTGATTATTGGTGCATATGCACCTGGGCATGAGAAGAAAGATCAAGAGAGGCAAGTGTTTTGGGAGCAGCTGAATGAGTGTGTTAGTGGTTTTGATGCACGAGACCGGGTTATAGTGATGGGTGATTTGAATGCAAAGGTGAGTAATGTGGCAGTTGAGGGAATAATTGGTATACATGGGGTGTTCAGTGTTGTAAATGGAAATGGTGAAGAGCTTGTAGATTTATGTGCTGAAAAAGGACTGATGATTGGGAATACCTGGTTTAAAAAGCGAGATATACATAAGTATACTTATGTAAGTAGGAGAGATGGCCAGAGAGCGTTATTGGATTACGTGTTAATTGACAGGCGTGCGAAAGAGAGACTTTTGGATGTTAATGTGCTGAGAGGTGCAACTGGAGGGATGTCTGATCATTATCTTGTGGAGGCTAAGGTGAAGATTTGTATGGGTTTTCAGAAAAGAAGAGTGAATGTTGGGGTGAAGAGGGTGGTGAGAGTAAGTGAGCTTGAGAAGGAGACCTGTGTGAGGAAGTACCAGGAGAGACTGAGTACAGAATGGAAAAAGGTGAGAACAATGGAAGTAAGGGGAGTGGGGGAGGAATGGGATGTATTTAGGGAATCAGTGATGGATTGCGCAAAAGATGCTTGTGGCATGAGAAGAGTGGGAGGTGGGTTGATTAGAAAGGGTAGTGAGTGGTGGGATGAAGAAGTAAGAGTATTAGTGAAAGAGAAGAGAGAGGCATTTGGACGATTTTTGCAGGGAAAAAATGCAATTGAGTGGGAGATGTATAAAAGAAAGAGACAGGAGGTCAAGAGAAAGGTGCAAGAGGTGAAAAAAAGGGCAAATGAGAGTTGGGGTGAGAGAGTATCATTAAATTTTAGGGAGAATAAAAAGATGTTCTGGAAGGAGGTAAATAAAGTGCGTAAGACAAGGGAGCAAATGGGAACTTCAGTGAAGGGCGCAAATGGGGAGGTGATAACAAGTAGTGGTGATGTGAGAAGGAGATGGAGTGAGTATTTTGAAGGTTTGTTGAATGTGTTTGATGATAGAGTGGCAGATATAGGGTGTTTTGGTCGAGGTGGTGTGCAAAGTGAGAGGGTTAGGGAAAATGATTTGGTAAACAGAGAAGAGGTAGTGAAAGCTTTGCGGAAGATGAAAGCCGGCAAGGCAGCAGGTTTGGATGGTATTGCAGTGGAATTTATTAAAAAAGGGGGTGACTGTATTGTTGACTGGTTGGTAAGGTTATTTAATGTATGTATGACTCATGGTGAGGTGCCTGAGGATTGGCGGAATGCGTGCATAGTGCCATTGTACAAAGGCAAAGGGGATAAGAGTGAGTGCTCAAATTACAGAGGTATAAGTTTGTTGAGTATTCCTGGTAAATTATATGGGAGGGTATTGATTGAGAGGGTGAAGGCATGTACAGAGCATCAGATTGGGGAAGAGCAGTGTGGTTTCAGAAGTGGTAGAGGATGTGTGGATCAGGTGTTTGCTTTGAAGAATGTATGTGAGAAATACTTAGAAAAGCAAATGGATTTGTATGTAGCATTTATGGATCTGGAGAAGGCATATGATAGAGTTGATAGAGATGCTCTGTGGAAGGTATTAAGAATATATGGTGTGGGAGGAAAGTTGTTAGAAGCAGTGAAAAGTTTTTATCGAGGATGTAAGGCATGTGTACGTGTAGGAAGAGAGGAAAGTGATTGGTTCTCAGTGAATGTAGGTTTGCGGCAGGGGTGTGTGATGTCTCCATGGTTGTTTAATTTGTTTATGGATGGGGTTGTTAGGGAGGTAAATGCAAGAGTTTTGGAAAGAGGGGCAAGTATGAAGTCTGTTGGGGATGAGAGAGCTTGGGAAGTGAGTCAGTTGTTGTTCGCTGATGATACAGCGCTGGTGGCTGATTCATGTGAGAAACTGCAGAAGCTGGTGACTGAGTTTGGTAAAGTGTGTGGAAGAAGAAAGTTAAGAGTAAATGTGAATAAGAGCAAGGTTATTAGGTACAGTAGGGTTGAGGGTCAAGTCAATTGGGAGGTGAGTTTGAATGGAGAAAAACTGGAGGAAGTGAAGTGTTTTAGATATCTGGGAGTGGATCTGGCAGCGGATGGAACCATGGAAGCGGAAGTGGATCATAGGGTGGGGGAGGGGGCGAAAATTCTGGGGGCCTTGAAGAATGTGTGGAAGTCGAGAACATTATCTCGGAAAGCAAAAATGGGTATGTTTGAAGGAATAGTGGTTCCAACAATGTTGTATGGTTGCGAGGCGTGGGCTATGGATAGAGTTGTGCGCAGGAGGATGGATGTGCTGGAAATGAGATGTTTGAGGACAATGTGTGGTGTGAGGTGGTTTGATCGAGTGAGTAACGTAAGGGTAAGAGAGATGTGTGGAAATAAAAAGAGCGTGGTTGAGAGAGCAGAAGAGGGTGTTTTGAAGTGGTTTGGGCACATGGAGAGAATGAGTGAGGAAAGATTGACCAAGAGGATATATGTGTCGGAGGTGGAGGGAACGAGGAGAAGAGGGAGACCAAATTGGAGGTGGAAAGATGGAGTGAAAAAGATTTTGTGTGATCGGGGCCTGAACATGCAGGAGGGTGAAAGGAGGGCAAGGAATAGAGTGAATTGGAGCGATGTGGTATACCGGGGTTGACGTGCTGTCAGTGGATTGAATCAAGGCATGTGAAGCGTCTGGGGTAAACCATGGAAAGCTGTGTAGGTATGTATATTTGCGTGTGTGGACGTATGTATATACATGTGTATGGGGGGGGGGTTGGGCCATTTCTTTCGTCTGTTTCCTTGCGCTACCTCGCAAACGCGGGAGACAGCGACAAAGTATAAAAAAAAAAAAAAAAAAATATATATATATATATATATATATATATATATATATATATATATATATATATATATATATATATATATATATATATATATATATATAATAATATATAATATATATATATATATATACACGTCCCAGAACTTCCGCCCCCTCCTCCACCCGTGACTCTCTTTCCGCTTGCCCTGGCTCCATTCGCTGCTTATCCACTCCCAGATATCCAAATACTTCATTTTTTCCAATTTTCCTTCATTCAAACTTAACATCCCAATAACTTGTCCCCACCCCTACTGAACCCAATAACCTTGCTCTTATTCACATTTACTCCAACTTCCTCCTTTTCCAAACTCAGTCACCAATTTCTGAGTTTCTCACTCGAATCAGCCACCAGAGCTGTTTTCATCGGCGAACAACATCCGACTCACTTCCAAGCCCTCTTATCTCCAACAGATTGTATACTCGCCGCTTTTCTCTCCCCCAAAACTCTTGCATTACCTCCTAACATCCCTTCCATAAGCAAATTAAACAACCATAGGGGCATCACACACCCCTGTCCCCAGACCGATCTTCACTGGAACCAATCACTCTCCTCCCTTCCTATTCTTACACACGACTTACATCCTGTATAAAAAGCTTTTCCCTGCTTCCCAGGAACTTACCCCCACACCAAATACTCTCACAGGCCTTCCAAAGAGCATCTCTTTACAACCCTATCAATACCTTCTCCAATCCCAAAATTTCTACATTCAAATCCATCGTTTTTCTATCTTTCACATATTCTTAAAAGGACACACCTGATCCACACATTCCTGAATCACCTTTATACCACACTGGCACTTCCCCAATCTGATCCCCTTTACTAGCCTTCACCCTCCCCAATCAATACCCTGCCCATATAATTTCCCGGGAATTTTCTGAACAAACTTATGCCAAATTAAAATTTGAAAACTCATTTTTTATCCCCTTCACCTTTGTACAATGGACTAAGCATGCATTACGCCAATCCTGTACACAGGTTAGAAAGAAACTTCCCCGTATTCAATGCGTGTCGTAGAATTGGACTGAAAGGGGAGGGAGCGGGGACTGGAAATCCTCCCCTCTCTTTTTAAGTTTTCCAAAAGAATAACAAAGAAGGGGGCCAAGTGAGGATATTTCCTTTTAAAGGTTCTTCCCTTTCTTTACGCTATCTCGCTAACGGGGGAAATGGCAAGGGTTATGAAAAAAAAAAAAAATATATATATATATATATATAATATATATATATATATATATATATATATATATATATATAAAATATATATATATATATTATATATATATGTTTTTTTAAAGGGAATATTTGGTTCCAACAATGTTGTATTTTGCAGGCGTGGGCTATGGATTAAGTTGTGCGCAGGAGGGGAAAGTGCTGGAAATGAGATGTTTGAGGACAATTGTGGTGTGGAGGTGGTTTGATCGATGAGTAACGTAAGGGTAAGAAGATTGTGGAAATAAAAAGAGCGTGGTTTGGGGAGAGCAGAAGAGGGTGTTTTTGAAGGGGTTTGGGCACATGGAAGAATGAGTGGAAAGTTTCCCAAGGGGGATATATGTTTCGGAGTGGGGAGGGAACGAGGAAAAGGGAGACCAAATTTGGAGGTGAAAAGATGGATGAAAAAGATTTGGGTGATCGGGCCTGAACATGCAGGGGGGAAAGGGGGGCCCAAGAATAGAGTGATTGGAGCCATGTGGTATACCGGGTTTGACGTGCCTGTCAGTGGATTGAATCAGCTGGAAGCGTCGGGGTAAACCATGGAAAGCTGTGTATATGTATATTTGCGTGTGTGACCAGGGATTTTACATGTGTATGGGGGGGGGTGGGCCATTCTTTCGTCTGTTTCCTTGCGCTAAAACCTCGCAAACGCGGGAGACAGCGAAAAAGTATAATAAAAAAAAAAAATAATATATATATATATATATATAATATATATAATATATATATATTAAAAATTATAAAATTTTCTTATATATATAATATATAAATATTCTCATCAACCTCATCTCTTCGAAAGCTCAAGTAAATTTCCCACCTTTGCTGAAATTCCCCATATATTCCTCGTCGTCTTTTGGATTTCCATTCAGTGTCACAGCTTCGTATTTCCTTCATCAACATATTTTTTTTTCCTCGACAGCTTCCCCTCCTTTCCCCACTAACTGGCAAATTGCTCTAATTAAACTTTTTTTTCTTTCCCATCTTAGCTCTTTCTAGATTTATCTAGCCCTTTTTCCAGTCGTTTTTGTTGTTTCCCGTTCCATATTACTTTCCCTCACCACTTAAAGTAAAGTTCTTTCCCCTCTTATCGCAGCATTTTACAGCAAAGTATAATAACATCACTTATGTCTTTTCATTTTCTTCCTCATATTCCATTCCTATTCCTTTTGGTTTCTAATCATCACAAAGCTATTGTCCCCTTTTTTCCTCACGTCCACTTTTGGGCATATCTTTCATTTTAACTCTCACGTTCAAGGGAGAGGGGGAAAAGGGGAATAAGTAAATTTGGAAATTTAAAGAAGGGAAGGGGAAAGGCAAGTAGCGAAAAGGGAGCAGAAGTTAAGGGAATAGAGAATAAGGGAAGAGAGAAGGAATACCTACCTACCAGGACCCCACGACCCGAGTTTGCCTATTGACACGGCGGCAACGCCTTTCATTCACCGCACGGTTTTCCTTAACTGGGACACTGGGAGAAATATAGTGAATTGAGGAAAATGCAGAAGAGAGAGAGAGAGAGAGAGAGAGAGAGGATAGGAAAAAAGAGAGAGAGAGAGAAGAGAGAGGGAGAGAGAGAGAGAGAAGGACAGGTTCAGGTGGGGAGGGCCAAGAAAGAGTGGGAGAGGGGGAGAGTGAATGACTTGGAGAGGGATTGAGGGAGGGAGAAAAGGAGGGAGGGAAGTGGTAGGGAGGGAGGAAAAGGGGATGGCGTGGTAATGAAGCAGAAATTTTTCCCAGAAGGGTTTACACCAACTTCCTTTGCTCGCTTTTAATTGAATTTGATTTTTTTCTGCACCCAAACCCCTTCTATCGCATTAGAGACTTTATCGTCCGCGCCCCCCACCCCCTTAATTTCCCTATAATTGCTTTCTCTCGCCTCGCTCCAAATCATTTTCCGCAAATCTGAAAAATGTGGACGAGACTTTTAGATAGTAAATCAGAACGCTGAACGAAAATGGTGAGGCTGTTCCCTTGCCAAGCCTTTATGAAAGGGGGAACGGTTCATTCCCCGCATGTGTTATGGTGTGGGAGGTTTTGGGTGTGATTTTGGATGTAATGATGTGGGTACAAGTGTGGGTTGATGTGTGAGTGTGGAGTGTTGATGTGAGGGGGTGGATATAGTGCAAAGGGTGTGGGCATGGTGTTTTAGGGGGAATGTGCGGGTATATGTAATTATGGATATGGGGGATTGGGTTTGGAGGGATTGATAATATAATGAAGGGGGAAGTGTGATTGTGGAGGTGTAGGGGCGGGTTGGTGTGTTATATATCATAATAATAATGATAATAAATATAAGGGGAAAAGGGTAAAAGATTCTTTTCTTTTCTTTTTCAAAATATTCGCCATTTCCCGCATTAGCGAGGTACGGTTTAAGAACAGAGGACTGGCTAATAAAACTGATAAAAATAATAATATAATAATAAAATAATAATAATAATAATAATAATAATAAAAATAATAATAATAATAATAACAATGAATTAAAAGAAAACATTAATAATAAAATAACAATAATAATGAAATGGTCATAAAATGATAGTAATGAAAATAATAATAATGAAATAAAATGATGATAATAATAATAATAATGATATTTTGATAATGATAATAAAAAATAATAATATAATAATAAAATAATAATAATAAAAATAATAATAATAATAAAATAATATTTATAATAATGATAATGATAAAGAAATAATGATGTTAATAATAATAATGATGATAAAAATAAAATAATAAATAATGAAATGATAATAATGAATAATCATAATAATAATAAAAAATAATAATAAAAATAAAAAAAAATAATAATGATAATGATAATAAATAAAAAATGGATAAGATGATAACAGTAATAATAATAATAATAATAGTAACAATAATAATATTAAATTTAATAACAATAAATATGATAACGATAATAATGATAATGATAATAATAATAATATAACAATAAAATAAATTATAATAATAATATAATGTAAAATAATATAATAATAATAATAATAATAATAATATAAAAATAATAATAATAATGAAAATTTAATAATAATGATAATAAAAAATAATGATAACAATAAAATAAATTAATAATAACAAAAATAGTACATAATAATGGCAAAATAATGATTTTGATAATGAATAATAGTAATAATAGTAAAAATAATAATAATGATAATAATAATAAAATAATATTAATAATGATAATGATAATAATAATAAATAATAATATAATAATAAAAATAATAATAATAATAAATGATAAATTAATAATAATAATAAACAATTATAAAAATTTATGATGATAAGAATAATAACAATGACAATAATAATGATAAAAAAATAACAATAAATAATGAAAATAAATAAGAAAATGACAATGATTAAAATGATAATGTTGATAATAATAATGATATATAATGAATAATAATAATAATAATAATAATGATTAATAGAATAATAATAATAATGATAAATAATAAAAATGATAATATAATGATAATAATAATAATATAAATAATATATAATAATGAATAATAATAATAAAAATGATAATAATAATAATAATGAAGATAATAATAAAATATTAAATAATAATAATAACAAAAATGATATAATGATAACAATAGTAATAATTGATAATAATAATAATAATAAAAATATATTAATAATAATAATAATGATAAAAATAATAATGATATTTATATTTAAATTCCGTTTCACGCGTGAGATTTAAACAAGAAAACAGACAAGAAGGCTAAAAACTGATGTAAACAATTGCCAATGTCGTTTTTCCCCAGCGTACCTGGGCGAAATGCGGGGGAAGAGGGTTGTCATTTCGTGTGTGGTGGCGACGAAATGAATAAAAACAGAAATTTTTGAATTATTCATGTGTATATATATTTTTAAATCCCTGGGGATAGGGGGGGAAAGAATACTTCCCACGTATACCCTGCGGGGTCCGTAGAAGGCGACTAAAGGGAAGGGGGCGGGGGGCGGAAATCCTCCCCTCACGTTTTTTTTTTAATTTTTTCCAAAAAAAAGGGAAAAGAGAAGGGGCCAGGTGAGGATATTCCCTCAAAGGCCCATCCTCTGTTTTTAACGCTACCTCGCTATCGCGGGAAATGGCGAATAGTATGAAAAAAAAAAAAAAAAATATATATATATAATATATATATAATTATATATATATATAATATATATATATAAATATATATTATATATATTTTTTTTTTTTTTTTTTTTTATACTTTGGGCGCTTTTCCTCCCGCGTTTTGCGAGGTACGCAAGGAAACAGCGAAAGAAATGGCACAACCCACCCCCATACACATGAAAATACAATTTCGTCCACACACCAAATATACATACCTACACAGCTTTCCATGGTTTACCCAGACGCTTCACATGGCCCCCATTCCCAAACCACTGACAGGGATCCACCCCGGAACCCTAAAAAAAACAACCTTCCAATTCACTCCCATTCCTTGCCCTCCTTTCACCCTCCTGCATTTCACAGGCCCCCCCCCGATCACCAAAATCTTTTTCAATCCATCCTTTCCACCTCCAAATTTTGGGCTCCTCTTCTCCTCGTTCCCTCCACCTACGACACATAAATCCTCTTGGTCAATCTTTCCTCACTCTTCTCTCCATGTGCCCAAACCATTTCAAAACACCCTCTTCTGGGCCCCTCAACCACGCCCCCTTTTATTTCCACACATCTCTCTTACCCTTACGTTACTTCTCCCATCAAACCACCTCACACCACACATTGTCCTCAAACATCTCATTTCAGCACATCCATCTCCAGCGCACAACTCTATCCATAGCCCACCCCCTTTGCAACCATAAAACATTGTTGGAACCACTAATCCTTCAAAAAATACCCATTTTGCTTTCCGAGATAATGTTCTCGACTTCCCACATCTTCAAGGGCCCCCCAAATTCTCGCCCCCCCCCCACCCTAAGATCCACTTCCGCTTCCATGGTTCCATCCGCTGCCAATCCCTCCCAGATATCTAAAACACTTCACTTCCTCCATTTTTCTCCATTCAAACTCACCTCCCAATTGACTTACCCTCAACCCTACTGTACCTAATAACCT
>NW_027264769.1:0-17543 GCF_036320965.1 Panulirus ornatus
TCTTATTTCTGTGACACAGACTGGGCTCGCTTGACCACCATCCCTTCCCAGAAAACTTCAACTCTGGGCACTTTGGGGAGAGCCCAAGTGGTGGTTGTCCCTGTGCAGCTCCCATTCCTTGGATTGGGTGCTGCTTCTCTGGTCGGGATGGAATCGTGATGTGTCGAGCGCATAGCAGAAGTTATTACTGCTGGGATGGAGGTCTACATCCCATCTTCTTTTTAAATCTTTTCCACATCCTTCGTGGTTTGACTGCTCATGCTCTGATGCTTGTCACCACATCAGGGACGGTGTGTGGTAACCGGACCACGAAACTCTTTCCTTCCCCAGAAACCCACTGATTTCATTCACGTTCGGACTCATTGTAAATCTGTTCTACGAAGATCCAGGTGCACTCTCGTAAAGTGTGCTGACCTGACTCCTAACGACAAATCTTTTTTTGGTCTTTAGCGGAAAGCATCTCCAACAACTGTAATTCCACCTTTCCTCATCTATTGCTCACTCTCGAACTGATTAAGCCGCTCTATTTGGCACCTTGTTATCTTCTAACTCAAATTCTAATCTTACGCTCCAGTCTCCTACCTCTGGACCTATGATATCTATTTCCACGTTTTACCATATTAGAATCTCTCTCTTGTCACAGATATTGCCTGTCCTTTTATAACCCTATCACGCACGAGTGAATAGATGTCGAAAGATAGTTTTAAAGGATCGTAAAGTAAAATCCCGTACTCTTAAATCATTCCTTACACCTAATCCTATATTAGCCTTACGCTAGCACCCCGTACTCTTAAATCATTCCTTACACCTAATCCTATATTAGCCTTACGCTAGCAACAAAGAATCCACGAGAGAAAATAATATCAAATCATAAATGTGGCGTCTCTATTCTAAACATTTAACCAATAATATTTATCCAAAGCAAATAAACAACCTACTTACCTTTAAGTTGTCGTCCTTTCCACACGATTATATCTTCAATAAATCCGAAGTGGATTTTAAACTATTGTAGAATTCCCGAGGTTTGCTTGAAATCTATTTTGGTTACTAATAAGACCTCGACAGTTGGGGTTTTCTGATTTTTTTCAATGTCCACACCTTATTCATCTGTGAGAAAGCACGTTCAACAGAAGAACTGGCTCCTGGGAAACACAGTAAGAACAAAACCAATAGCTACATGCGTAGATGGCTTATATCTCTGTTTCTCTACCCAACGATGGTCTGTTGATGTCTCGCACTCTACTCAATAACACATAAACCATCATGATATTTTTCAACATTACACTTAGAAAAAAAATCATTTTTCACTAACAAACTCCACTGTCTTCAATATATCTGAATATCTGACCACTTTGAAACTTGCTTTAATAAGGCTCATTACATTGGTCCGTCTTGAAAGAGACTTGACCACATGTCTCAGAACTGAACGTGTCAAAGAAATCGATCACTACTGGCTGATCAATGAACCACTTGTTCCAACTACAGGAATTTCTGCCAACCATCTACTTTTATTGTATCCCAATAGTTGTTTCAATTCACTAACAAAATCACAAAATATTTTGTTTTTCTGCTCTCACACTTTAGATACAGGTATTTATCTTAAACATTTTCACATCATTGACCAGATCTAACCACATTATGACCATTGTGAGCACCACAACCGAATCCCTCCCATCAAATTATAACTATTGGTCATTCTTTTTCTTTCGGTCTCACTCAAACTATTTCTTTTCACAAAAAAAAACATCTAATTTACTGCTTATATTATGCCAAGTTCAATATTCAGAACAACATCTGAGGATTCTTGTGTTTAATGTATTAAAGCAGCGAGTTTCACTTGAACATCTGTGTAAGGCTGAAGGAAGCGACTTAAGACCTGGAATAACTTTGCCTGTATCAGTTAATATTGTTACGGTAACCTTTCCTTTCATATCACATACGTTGATCACTATTGTTACAACTGGTTCTAGCTCACCTAAATTTGGGTTCGAATTACGTCTACATAATTTCTGATACACGTGTGGTCATTAGGTCTGAAGTTGTGGTTTCACCTTGATCGTGTGGTTGGCCCATTAACCTTCTGCAGCAACCATGTCCATACCATTTAACCTTGGCGTAAAACTCTCAAAATAATCTGTAAGACTAGGTACTATACGAAGCACAATAATCAACGGAGTTCTGTCTCATGTTTTCGCAATACAGTTTATCATGTGTTACACCACGAGCAACGCTAAACTTTGTATTAAACTTCTTAGACACTGTCCTACTGTTTTCGCAATAAAAGCTTATTCAACTTGCAAGTATCCATCAAATGAACAATTTTTGGTCACGGTAGACTTTTGTCCTATAATGCCAAGAGAGAATAAGAATTTCTTCTCACAGCGACACCTTCCACCTCCAAGCTCAAGCCACACTGTCGTCTTCCGTGTCATTGTTGACAAGCCAAGTGCCCGGCCAGGCCGCCCGCCAGGCAGCCACAACCTCAAAAACATACCATAATTATCTCCTATATACATCTCTGCTGGGACTATCCTTCATAACATTACTTGAAAGAATTATAAGATCATTTCTAAGACTTGAAATTAAAGTACAAGTTTATATTACGTATAATAACAGAGGATAAATGACAATTAATATTGAGAACACATCCAGAGATTATTTTTTTTTTCAAATTGTTTCCTCATCTATTACAATATTAATACCGAACAATATCATGTATTTAACGCTATCAAATATATAGTAATCCATAGCAGAGTAGTCATTAGGTAACTTAACTTATTGCCATTAAATTAAAGCAATTCATAGATAAGAATACTCAATAGAATAATACCTATGAACGTGCGTACTTGAACGTTAAGATGTGAATAAGAATGATATATTATGATATCAATGCTCGAGCTGGCATAGTTGTAACTTTCCTCACGGACCAATAGCCTAGGCCCATGACTTCAATAAGGATCAGAATCAACAAAAAACGTAATTCACAATAAGCATTATGGCTCAAAATTAGATTTGGCAACATCCCAATCTTGGCCTTCATATACCTAGCTTACTGGTCGCCATTTTAAAGCAAGCTGGACATTTTTCTTTTGCAACAGCATGAACAGAGAATCATATCAAGGGGTAAACACATTTCTTGGATGTAAAGAAATAACACTTGTTTATTGGAATTATTCACTTCTGAGACCAATTCTATGAATACTTTCAGGGCGTCATCAACGCTGGCAGTGTTCATGAAAGTGTCATAACACACTCCAGCACACAACTCCATAACTAGGCTGATGGGTTCCATAAGTACACCATGAAGTCGCGGAGCACCTGCAGTTCCATTTAGTTTGTGCAAGACGCGAGCTTCTTTATCCATCTCTGTCATGGCGTCGGGTCCGATATATTCCTTGATAGCTACAGGCACGACTTCACCATCAGGCAGGTAAAAGGATCCCTTATATGTTATGCCAGATATCCCTTGACCCAACGATTCTCCTTTCACTAAGTCTTCCAAGAGAATCACGGGCACTTCCTCAGGGACGGCCCAGTCAGTTCCGGCCAAAATTTTTCTGCAGACCATTTTTGAGACACGTCTGCTCTGTATGAACGACAGAACAGAACTGAAAAGTTTGTGCCTCGACGGGCCTTTATATAGTCAGTGATCACGTGACCTCTCACATGACCTGATCAAATCAGAGCAAATCGTACGGAGTTGATTTACTCTGTAATATTATTAAAAACAATGAAGAAAATATAAAGATATTAGTAAAATATATATATATATATATATATATATATATATATATATATATATATATATATATATATATATATAAAATATAAAGCACTGATTTTACTAAACTTGCTGCAAAAATCAACACAAGCTCCAACGTTCCGACTGTATTTCAAGTGATTTTCATTCTTGAAATGGCGTGAATTACAGTTGAAAGGCAGAAGCTTCTGTGTTTATTTGTTTAACGACTATATATATATATATATATATATATATATATATATATATATATATATATATATATATATATATATATATATATATATATAATACTATTCCTACAACCTACATTAGAGAAAATAAGGATACAGCGAAGGTATGTCGTCGTGAAGATCTACATGTAATAAAAATTAGGATGTACTTAAGCTGTTGGTTGAAATTACTAATGCTTAACAAGGTAATGGAATGTGTGCACAGTTTGATAAGACTCCGGAAATTTGCAATTGTTTTTATTCTTAATATGTTCACTTTTAAAGAGATCGGAATGCAGGCTTCTCAGTTATTTTGTTGTATACTTAACAGTATATATATATATATATATATATATATATATATATATATATATATATATATATATATATATATATATATATAGCGAATAAACTTCATACCATCTTTTACTTTTAAATACATTCCTTATTTCTACCGGCCTATAGTTTACCAGCACATACAATAACGACTAGGCTATACGGTAATCGGAAAATCAACTGCAGAGCTAAACTGTTCTCAAACGTCTGTGTCACCTATTTACAAATATGGTGGCCATACCTGAAGAGCAATTGCAGCTTTTGCTCTTGACTATATCACGTTTCCTCTGCCTAGAGATATAATTGACTTACTTCACCAGTTCTAAGCTAAAGCAGGAATGCCAAGTGTGTGATAGGCTAGTTAACGGAACATACGTAATTATCTAACGTCCCGCAGATAATGTTGAAGGATATCATTCTAGGAATGGATATTATTCTATTAAAGTTACAAATAGGAAATGCTGTTAAAAGAATAAGGCAATACAATTTGCTCGAACATGTTCCCATGATCGCATTAGCTGAGCAACGGAATTACCTGGAGAGCTGTATACGCACCATTTGATTTTTCTGTCACTTCAATCAGATCTTATATATCACAGGATCATAATATTTACTCCAGTTTTCACGTGTACGTTTAGAAATCATAAAACTAATTGTTTAATGTTGCTCTTCTGTAAGACGTGCCGTCACCTCTTGCCTTAGGAATTAGGAATCCACTGATATAATGTCCATTGGTACCGACGTTGAAATCGTAGTAAAATTCAGTTTAGCTCCGCATCGCAATCAACTCTAGGATAAAGTTACTTATGTTTTCGGCGCTTTATATACTTAGTTGTGATTACAAAAAAATACCTGTGAATCCTTGTTTCATTGAATAATAATGTCACAAAAGACAAGAGTAATATATCTGGGAAAATAGTGGTTACACTGAGGTAATATGCTTCTACAAATCATCATTTCCTATGCAAACCTGACCACACCTCCCTAATACTCAAACTTTCAATATTTTCAATAATCTAGTCCAAATATACTTGATGACCAACGTGCTGAAGGAGTCCAGTGTAACGTTTGAGTTTTCCCATTATTTCGGAAACTAGGTAAGGTTATTAAGGTTTTTATATGTTCTGGTCATACAAGAGTACTACTGAACTTTACATTAACCCAACATTTTCCCTGATACACATACTATCATTCTTAAAATTCGAAACTTTAGGAAAATCAATAAACCAAACACTGCTCTACAGGAATTTCATTTAATCTCAACGACATATGTAATGCAACGACATAAATCAAAATCCATTTCCCAAAGTTTCGAAGCGGAGCTAATTTTTTACTTCTTTTTAATATCGCCACTCTCCACGGACATATAACTACCACAAAGAAAATTATAAGTATACTAGTCTTTGACTCCTGCTCTAAGTGATGTCATAAATATATTTACTAATGAAAGGCTAACTTCCTCCTCGCACTCCTTTACGACTCTTCCAGAAAGTTCGTATGATACTTGGCACTGATTTGGCTCCATTCTAGATATCTGCTTTAAAACATCATCTCCAATTAACGTAGTTCTGCATAATTAATCTTCTTCACTTTATATATATATTTCTTTGACTTCATATTTGATCCTTACATACTCTTTGTTAAATATCTTCTTAATCCCATAGATTATATCATCTCCATTCTTGGTGAAACTGAAGGTAAATTTCTTATGGAAATCACGGTAGAATTAGTATATAGATACCCAACACTGACGCAAAAGGCAGAAAAAAGACTTTAACATCACTTATCAAATATTTGTAATGCATTAGCCTGACATTACAAAAGATTTTAACAATCTCTTTTTCTTAGTATACACTTCTTTTCACCACGGCTTCATAACAACCAACTTATCTTCATTGTTCCTTTGACTTGAGGGGATCTGGTCTGGTTTCATTTGGGTAAACATCACTATATTAAGACATCACTATATTAAAATATAAGCAAGGATATCCGAGGTTACTTCGTTAACTGTACATCAGAGAAAATCATGATCTTCCAAAATGCAGATCTACGGAAGCGTTCACGTCCCTCGCCCACCAACTGCCCACCAGCCATTCTATTTCAAATCTTCTGACCTTCCCGGAAGCTGCTGGTCTCTCCCTAAATTGGCTTCTTACGCTACAACTCCCGTACCATTCGGCGATTCTTTCTTTTGGGACTTCCTTAGACGCCACCAGAGTATGCGAGCAGCCATAATTGATATCAACTTTGTTGAAGAAGGCGTCGGCACAGAACACTTCCACGCAATGTACTGCACTGAGGCAGCCATTTTCGACTTGACCACCTACACCGTCGTCTCAGGACCCTCCCACTTAGTCGACATCAACGAATTTCTTGGTGTACTTAACCAGTACGACGTATTGCTCTTCAAGGGAGGATATATCGAGGCTCTCTTTACCACCGTTTTCAAATGCCGCGCTAAAGTTGTTAACATTGAGGATCTGGGATGTCCTACCTACAACACACTCATGTCGGATCCCAACTTCCTCCGTATCACTGGCCTCTCTGTGGAGCACATCACTTGCCACAGGCATGCTCTCAGCCCACACCACTGCGCCCTGGCCGAAGTCATTGTATTTGCAGGCTGGTTGATCTTGCCTTCCCTCTTCAAAGAACAAATGAAACTCTTCCGACGCTACCGTGCCTTCCATAAAGCTACCATCAAAGAAATCACTTTCTACCCAATGCGCAAGGATTCAGTCAGCCGGTCTTCATATGACTGGGGCTATTCTTCCATCTGATTGATTCATTTTTCAAGATTCAGGAAAGTGATTCATTTTTCAAGATTAAGGAAAGTCATTCATTTTTCAAGATTAAGGAAAGTGATTCATTTTTCAAGATTAAGGAAAGTGGTTCATTTTTCAAGATTAAGGAAAGTGATCCCTTTTTTAAGATTAAGGAAAGTGATTCAATTTTCAAGATTAAGGAAAGATATAAACATATTGTATTTTCTCCGTTGGCGTCAGGGTAAACACCCATCCCCCCCGAAGCTTGGTTACCTTTCCGTGGTGGGGGGGACTTCATGGATTGAGCAGTAGCAACCATCGTTGGTTGCTTCTGTTCAATCCATGAACGAAAAACCAAGCATCTTGAACGTAAATGTCGTATATACTCATATAATGCATCAGCCACAGCGATGTCTTTGCCTGCATTGTGGCTCAATTTATAGTGGTACTTCTGAGTTGTCATTAGCATTTCTTGTAACCGTTTGGAGCACGGGAATATAGGCATGTCTCTGATATTGATCAGGGGTTTGTTGTGATCCATAATAACGTTAACAAAATCACCGTATGTGTGTGCGTAGTGGTGAAATATCACAAGACAAGAGACAATAAGCCAAATTTTTCATTTTTCAAGTCGAGCATAGTCTTTCTAAGTCTCACTCGAGGATCTATTCGCAGAAGCTACAGGCTTTCCTTCCTGTAGAAGAACTGAGCCAAGTCCATATTAACTAGCATCATTCTCCAGCGTTAACTCTTGGTTATACTAGTAGGGATTCATCAATTATCATGTCTTCTACTTTCTGGAGGCTGCTCTTGTGCTACAGACCAGCCCCAAGGAGCATCATTTTCTAAATTATGGAATGGGTGCAAGACATCACACACATTAGGGAGGAATCTAGACACAAATTTGAACATTATTAAAAAGGATCTGAGGCCAGTTTTGGACACTGGGGGAGGGAATGTTCTTAATTCCTTTAACTTTATCAGGATCAGGTTGAAGGCCATCCTTGGTCATCTCATGTCTCATAAATGTTAAGGTGTCACGTCGCAAATCCATCTTTTCCTTGTTGAACTGGATATCATTCCTTCTACAACATTTAAGAAAACTTTTTAGATTTGCCTCGTGAGCAGTTATGTTAGCCCCATGTATCATGGTGTCATCAATAATGCTTGCAACTCCTTTCAAACCTGCGAGTGCCTCAAGCAATTGCTTTTTGAAGAGATTTCAGAAGAGACATTCGGCAAAAAAAGTAGACGCAGCCACCAAAATCTACCATGACATGTTTGCAATGTGGTTAGAAAGCTAGAGGAGTATCAAGTCTCACATGTCTACAGCCAGACGACGCCAAGTCAACTTAAGCCCAAATCATGAAGGGTGTCCTCAAGAATGGGAAATGTGTAATGCTCTCTCTCTCTGAAGAACCTTATTCAGCTCTCTTGGGGTCTATACAAATCCTAACTTTCCCGTCCTTTTTCAGGACTCACAACAACTTGACTCACCCACGGGCAACGTTGGCTCATCTACAGGTTCAAGTACACCCTACTTGGACAGTCACTCTAATTCTGACTTTAGCTTAGGCTTCATAAATACTGGCAATTGCGCCTGTCTCGAATGAGTACTGGTTTAGCGTGACGGTCAACATTGAGAGACTGTACACCGGGAAAGCTTTCTACTGAACCTTTCATCACATCCAAATACTCAACCTCTAGCTTGACCTTGTTCACTTGCTCAAAGTTGCCCTCCTTCACTTCCGCTAGCCCCCATCTGTTGTGTAAGATTCCCTTCAAGGACAATGAAATCACTATGTAATTTCCGACCGGTCGCAGGGATATACAAACCTCTACTGCCCATACCAACTGGGACCTGACTGCTTTTGTTCCAAGTCTTATGAATCTTATTAGTAGGTTTGATATGTTTGGCGAAACTGATGGGTACGCTGTTAGTGGAACCGGTGTCAGTCTGAAAAACTATCTATTTACCCCTTGTTATCATCTTAAACAAGAAGCAAATAAGATAATAATCATGAAAGATGGGGTAAGCAATTAGCAACACATGGACTTGGTAAGCCTCCCCCACACACACTAACACAATAACACAACAAACATCAATAGACAACTACAAAATAGGCAGCAACAGAAACCTTTAATAAGAAGTTACATAAAAATCTGACGACTTAATGATAAAACAAACAAAAGAAAAGCATCAAATAAAATACCAAGAATAAAGTAGTTCTCTGGTTGATCGCAGAGTCTTTTATACTTCTGTACGTCCCATTTCCCACATTACTTATCCTCAAACAAACTCCCTCCCCACTCAAAACCCACTCACAATCCTTCAAAACCCTTCCACCTCCCAACCCTAGACCTCCAATCGACGCAAAGAACGAGTTACTACCATCTATACCTCAGCCACATCATCATCATCATCATCATTTCCCTCGAAAAATCTCTACCTTCTATCATCTTCCCTTTGTGTTTCGCATAGTTTCCCACCACTTAAATTCCTCCAATTATGTCCAGCTCTTCGACTGCTTGACGTCTTGCCGCTAGGGCCCTGCTGCCTTCTCCTACATGAGCTGAAATACTCTGTGCTGGGGACTTCAATACATACCGCAGGGATTGGTTTGGGCTGCAACCGGGTCGATCCCGGGGAAGCCCAGCTCTTTCCTTACTCTCTCCTTGATGGTTTGGGACAATCAATCAAAGACCCTCCTCTAGTTCCTTATCTTCGTGACCACTCTGAATCCTCCTACTTGATGCATACACCATCCCTGCCTCCTTTAGGGCCCTTTGACCACAGTCTTATTTCTGTGACACAGACTGGGCTCGCTTGACCACCATCCCTTCCCAGAAAACTTCAACTCTGGGCACTTTGGGGAGAGCCCAAGTGGTGGTTGTCCCTGTGCAGCTCCCATTCCTTGGATTGGGTGCTGCTTCTCTGGTCGGGATGGAATCGTGATGTGTCGAGCGCATAGCAGAAGTTATTACTGCTGGGATGGAGGTCTACATCCCATCTTCTTTTTAAATCTTTTCCACATCCTTCGTGGTTTGACTGCTCATGCTCTGATGCTTGTCACCACATCAGGGACGGTGTGTGGTAACCGGACCACGAAACTCTTTCCTTCCCCAGAAACCCACTGATTTCATTCACGTTCGGACTCATTGTAAATCTGTTCTACGAAAATCCAGGTTGTGACAGCTGAGGAGGGAGTGCTGAAATTGTTTGGGCATATGGAGAGAACGAGGAGACCACACTGGAGTTGGAAGGATGGAGTTCAAAAGAAGAGTATTCAGTGCAAGAGGGTAGAAGGCGTGCACGGGATAAAGCAAAACTGAAGCAATATGGTGTCGACGGACTGAACCGGGGCATGTGAAGCAGCCGAGGAAAACCAAGGAATGGCATGTCGTTGTGAATAAGGGGCTGCGGTTATAATGCATGACAGTGAGCGAATGAGGCCTGTCCTTTGTTCCCGACGCTACCTCCTTATTACAGAAGGCGAACAAGTATGTACTTGAAATGAAAAAAGAAAAAAATAAGGTGGGAGCTAGTGATGATATTAATTCTTCTTGCCCTCTAGATATAATCTATTTTACTTGTCTCTCTGAACTAAATACAAATGCTTTCAACGCTGGTATTTCTTTCTTCTTTAATAAGCACCTCTTTCGTACGTATAACCCACTCCTCTCTGATGTGGATAGGGAGCTGTTTATCTGTAATACCCTTCCATAGAAGTTTCTATACTGGACGACTGATAGGTTAAAACTGCTAGTATTACCTTCCTGCTTCACAGTACATGAGAAGCTTCAGAAAATGAAAGCAGCAGGACATGAGAAGCTTCAGAAAATGAACGCAGCATTTATATGATATCTATAGATACTTCCACAGTAATGTGTCGAGATGTTACACGAGTTGGCAAATTCTGTTTATATATACCTCTGGTTGAGGTGGTGTGCGAAGTGATGATAATATTAAAAATAATACCCCCATACTGAAAACACCAACGAACAGGACAAACAATTGAATATTAAAGCAGTCAGTGACAAACTATATCATTACTGTGATGCACTCTGGCCGGTCTTGAAATGTATGTAGGCATTAGATGAAAATCAACTGGACAAAAAGCATCCTCTCTGAACATTGTTAACCTATTTATCATATCGTTAACCGTATCTATCATATCGTTAACCGTATTTATTATATCGTTGGGCATATTAGTTTGCTTTACACTCATCATCATATCAAGAAAATCCATATCAAACTATATTCACTTAATAAAACGCATTTATATCAACAACATTGGCTATGATAACTTTTAGTCCTATAGAAGGTTTCTCTTCGGTGGGGAGGACTTTGAAGTTAAGGGAAAATGAACATAGATAGAGAACAAATGGGTGGATCAGCCTAGGAGTGAGAGTGAGATAGATATAATGCACCATACAAAAAGAGAGAAAGAAGAGGGAAAATATAAAATGAACGGAAGAGTATGTGTAAAAAAAAAAAAAAGTCAATAATCAGATACCACTATCCAGGTGTTGTTAGAATAGATTTAGTTAGGCTATGCAATCTTCATCGGATCTCCACTAGCCAGTGTTAGTTAAGTTAGGTTAGGTAAGGCAACCGTGATCGGATCACCACTAGCAAGGTGTTAAGACAGATTAAGTTAGCTTAGGTTAGGCAGCCTAAAGCAGATCTCCATTACCCAGTTGTTAACTTAGGTTATGCAACAGAAGATTAATTCTCGTCTGGGATTTAAAGAAAGAAAGAAAAGAATAGTAAAGCTCAACTATTTTAGGGGATATAAAATCCTTTTGTATGAAATCAACAATGTACTGGAGGTCCCAACACAGCATTTTTACCTTGACCCTGACCGAGGAAGTGTTAACCCCAATTTTCTCAAAGAAATGTCATGTCATTAACTTTCCCTTGCCTAACCTACCTTACCTAAATCATCTGTGACCTTGGGTAGCCTATCTAACCTCGTTTGTAAATCTTTGTTCAACCCCACATTACCTTATCTTGCCATTATCTTATCTGACCATTAAAGCCATGGAAGTACAATTACTATCCTGACCAAGAGGCTGTAATGATGAGAATATAGTGAAGATGAGGGTGGAGTGAGGATGGCCATAGACCTGATCTCCAAAGGGAACCAAGGTAGGCTCAAGGCATACGTTGGCCTAAATAAGGATAATAATAAAATCAATCTTTCATTTTGTCTTTTGTGAGCGACCACTTGTTAGCCTCTGAAGGTTACTGATCCTCCTAGAGTTACCTATAACCCGCCGTGTAGAGGCTCCATAGCTATTTAGACCCTACTCTTGCTTAGAGTCTACAATTGCCTAGAATCTAGTCACTTAGGTTAGGTCTGTAATTGCTTAGACCTAATTGTTGATTAGGGTGCTCGAACTCTATGGTTCTTATGCGTTTACGGGTGCTAAAACCCTGTTTTCCTTTAGGGGTCTATTGTTGGTTAAACCTTATTACTGTTTAAACCTTAATGTTACATAGGGTCGGAAGCTGCTTAAACCCGATTCCTGCTTAGGGTCGATGAGTGCTCAAACACCATATTTTTTCAACAAAAACATAGGGTCTGTAGTTCCAGAAACAAAATGATTGCTTAGGGTCTATAGTTTCTTAACCCTATAGGTGCTGAAACCAAATAATTCCATCGGGTGTTTAGTATCTTAACCCCATACTTGCTTAGGGTCTATAGTTGCTTCAACTAAATAACTACATAGGATCTGTAGCAGCTTAACCCTATTGTTGCTTAGGGTCTATAATTGCCGAAAGCAAATAATTGCTAAGGGTTAGTTCCTTAACCCTATAATTACTTTAACCAAATAATTACTTGGGGTCTATAGATGTTTAAATCCCATAAGTGCTTAAACTAAATCATTGCTTAGTGTCTATAGCTGCTTAGACCATGTAGTTGTTTAAACCTTATTGTTGCTTACGATCTATAGTGGCTTAGACCCAACTACTGGTCAGAGTCGATGACTGTTTAAACCTTATAGTTCCTTAAACCAAATAATTGCTTAGGGTCTATGGTCGCTGAACCCTATACTTCCTTAAACCAAATAATAGCTTGGATCACTTTTCCTGCTTAACTTAAACGATATTTCCGCGCAAAAATGGTGGGAAGAAATAGCGTTTAAAATCAATTCAAAGCAGCTCTACTTAGACCCTGGAGTTGTTTAAACCTTATTGTTCCTCACGGTCTATATTGGCTTCGACCCAATTACTGGTCAGAGTCGATGAGTGTTTAAACCTTATAGTTCCTTAAACCAAATAATTGCTTGGGGTCTATGCTTCATTAACCCTATAGTTCCGTAAACCAAATAATAGCTTGGATCACTTTTCCTACTTAACTTAAACCATATTTCCGCGCAATATGGTGGGAAGAAATGGCGTTTAAAATCAAATCAAACCATCCCGTATTCGTCCAACCATTCCAGTAGGGCATCGGTGGCCAGAGAAGCAAGTTCATCCAGTTCTGCGTCATCACCAATGGGCTGCTTTAGGGTAGCTTCTCTGAACTCTCTACCGGCTGGGGTATGACCCACTGCTCCAGCAATGGACGCTCCCAGCTCCAATAACCTTTCGCTGTCCATCGTCGTCCACAGGTAAGCCAGATCATGCGGTTTTTCGTCGACTTTTTCTGAGAGACCAAAGTCGATAAGTCTCACGGTGAGGTCAGGGGTATCACTGATAATTATGTTCCCTCCATGAAGGTCACAATGACAATAGCCTGCGTGATGGAGAGCTTTCACTTCTGAGACCAATTCTATGAATACTTTCAGGGCGTCATCAACGCTGGCAGTGTTCATGAAAGTGTCATAACACACTCCAGCACACAACTCCATAACTAGGCTAAGGGGTTCCATAAGTACACCATGAAGTCGCGGAGCACCTGCAGTTCCATTTAGTTCGTGCAAGACGCGAGCTTCTTTATCCATCTCTGTCATGGCGTCGGGTCCGATATATTCCTTGATAGCTACAGGCACGACTTCACCATCAGGCAGGTAAAAGGATCCCTTATATGTTATGCCAGATATCCCTTGACCCAACGATTCTCCTTTCACTAAGTCTTCCAAGCGAATCACGGGCACTTCCTCAGGGACGGCCCAGTCAGTTCCGGCCAAAATTTTTCTGCAGACCATTTTTGAGACACGTCTGCTCTGTATGAACGACAGAACAGAACTGAAAAGTTTGTGCCTCGACGGGCCTTTATATAGTCAGTGATCACGTGACCTCTCACATGACCTGATCAAATCAGAGCAAATCGTACGGAGTTGATTTACTCTGTATTATTATTAAAAACAATGAAGAAAATATAAAGATATTAGTAAAGTATATATATACATATATATATATATATATATATATATATATATATATATATATATATATATATATATATATATATAAAATAGAAAGCACTGATTTTACTAAACTTGCTGCAAAAATCAACACAAGCTCCAACGTTCCGACTGTATTTCAAGTGATTTTCATTCTTGAAATGGCGTGAATTACAGTTGAAAGGCAGAAGCTTCTGTGTTTATTTGTTTAACGACTATATATATATATATATATATATATATATATATATATATATATATATATATATATATATATATATATATATAATACTATTCCTAGAACCTACATTAGAGAAGATAAGGATACAGCGAAGGTATGTCGTCGTGAAGATCTGCATGTAATAAAAATTAGGATGTACTTAAGCTGTTGGTTGAAATTACTAATGCTTAACAAGGTAATGGAATGTGTGCACAGTTTGATAAGACTCCGGAAATTTGCAATTGTTTTTATTCTTAATATGTTCACTTTTAAAGAGATCGGAATGCAGGCTTCTCAGTTATTTTGTTGTATACTTAACAGTATATATATATATATATATATATATATATATATATATATATATATATATATATATATATATATATATATATAGCGAATAAACTTCATACCATCTTTTACTTTTAAATACATTCCTTATTTCTACCGGCCTATAGTTTACCAGCACATACAATAACGACTAGGCTATACGGTAATCGGAAAATCAACTGCAGAGCTAAACTGTTCTCAAACGTCTGTGTCACCTATTTACAAATATGGTGGCCATACCTGAAGAGCAATTGCAGCTTTTGCTCTTGACTATATCACGTTTCCTCTGCCTAGAGATATAATTGACTTACTTCACCAGTTCTAAGCTAAAGCAGGAATGCCAAGTGTGTGATAGGCTAGTTAACGGAACATACGTAATTATCTAACGTCCCGCAGATAATGTTGAAGGATATCATTCTAGGAATGGATATTATTCTATTAAAGTTACAAATAGGAAATGCTGTTAAAAGAATAAGGCAATACAATTTGCTCGAACATGTTCCCATGATCGCATTAACTGAGCAACGGAATTACCTGGAGAGCTGTATACGCACCATTTGATTTTTCTGTCACTTCAATCAGATCTTATATATCACAGGATCATAATATTTACTCCAGTTTTCACGTGTACGTTTAGAAATCATAAAACTAATTGTTTAATGTTGCTCTTCTGTAAGACGTGCCGGCACCTCTTGCCTTAGGAATTAGGAATCCACTGATATAATGTCCATTGGTACCGACGTTGAAATCGTAGTAAAATTCAGTTTAGCTCCGCATCGCAATCAACTCTAGGATAAAGTTACTTATGTTTTCGGCGCTTTATATACTTAGTTGTGATTACAAAAAAATACCTGTGAATCCTTGTTTCATTGAATAATAATGTCACAAAAGACAAGAGTAATATATCCGGGAAAATAGTGGTTACACTGAGGTAATATGCTTCTACAAATCATCATTTCCTATGTAAACCTGACCACACCTCCCTAATACTCAAGGTTTCAATATTTTCAATAATCTAGTCCAAATATACTTTATGACCAACGTGATGAAGGAGTCCAGTGTAACGTTTGATTTTTCCCATCATTTCGGAAACTAGGTAAGGTTATTAAGGTTTTTATATGTTCTGTTCATACAAGAGTACTACTGAACTTTCCATTAACCCAACATTTTCCCTGATACACATACTATCATTCTTAAAATTCGAATAAACCAAACACTGCTCTACAGGAATTTCATCTAATCTCAACGACATATGTAAAGCAACGACATAAATCAAAATCCATTTCCCAAAGTTTCGAAGCGGAGCTAATCTTTTTCTTCTTTTTAATATCGCCACTCTCCACGGACATATAACTACCACAAAGAAAATTATAAGTATACTAGTCTTTGACTCCTGCTCTAAGTGATGTCATAAATATATTTACTAATGAAAGGCTAACTTCCTCCTCGCACTCCTTTACGACTCTTCCAGAAAGTTCGTATGATACTTGGCACTGATTTGGCTCCATTCTAGATATCTGCTTTAAAACATCATCTCCAATTAACGTAGTTCTGCATAATTAATCTTCTTCACTTTATATATATATTTCTTTGACTTCATATTTGATCCTTACATCTTCTTTGTTAAATATCTTCTTAATCCCATAGATTATATCATCTCCATTCTTGGTGAAACTGAAGGTAAATTTCTTATGGAAATCACGGTAGAATTAGTATATAGATACCCAACACTGACGCAAAAGGCAGAAAAAAGACTTTAACATCACTTATCAAATATTTGTAATGCATTAGCCTGACATTACAAAAGATTTTAACAATCTCTTTTTCTTAGTATACACTTCTTTTCACCACGGCTTCATAACAACCAACTTATCTTCATTGTTCCTTTGACTTGAGGGGATCTGGTCTGGTTTCATTTGGGTAAACATCACTATATTAAGACATCACTATATTAAAATATAAGCAAGGATATCCGAGGTTACTTCGTTAACTGTACATCAGAGAAAATCATGATCTTCCAAAATGCAGATCTACGGAAGCGTTCACGTCCCTCGCCCACCAACTGCCCACCAGCCATTCTATTTCAAATCTTCTGACCTTCCCGGAAGCTGCTGGTCTCTCCCTAAATTGGCTTCTTACGCTACAACTCCCGTACCATTTGGCGATTCTTTCTTTTGGGACTTCCTTAGACGCCACCAGAGTATGCGAGCAGCCATAATTGATATCAACTTTGTTGAAGAAGGCGTCGGCACAGAACACTTCCACGCAATGTACTGCACTGAGGCAGCCATTTTCGACTTGACCACCTACACCGTCGTCTCAGGACCCTCCCACTTAGTCGACATCAACGAATTTCTTGGTGTACTTAACCAGTACGACGTATTGCTCTTCAAGGGAGGATATATCGAGGCTCTCTTTACCACCGTTTTCAAATGCCGCGCTAAAGTTGTTAACATTGAGGATCTGGGATGTCCTACCTACAACACACTCATGTCGGATCCCAACTTCCTCCGTATCACTGGCCTCTCTGTGGAGCACATCACTTGCCACAGGCATGCTCTCAGCCC